>NW_015664312.1:454388-463889 GCF_001515625.1 Sinocyclocheilus rhinocerous | reverse complement strand
CTACACCTTCCACAGAATATATAAATACAGACAAATACATTTAGACCACTTAACTTAATGATTGCTATCGGGATGTGAAGAGACTTTCAACCAGCATAACAAAAAAAATTTCTGAAGACAATCACCTATTGCACCTTTAAGTACATTTTTATCTCGTTTTGTGGTCGGTTTTATCTTTTTGATGGAAAACAAGACAAAGATACTGATTAATAATAGGATTTTTTTTTGCAGTTTAGCAGTTAATTCTTTTCTTCTCAGTTTATTTATACTGTTCCCTATATTACTGTCTATTTAGATCCTCTAACTACTTTCCCTCAATTTATTTCCTTCCCCTCACTCACAAATGTAAACCCAGCTCTCCCAGGACGACCTGGTCACTCACTCACTCACTCACTCACTCACTCACTCTGGCCTATAAGAAGTGGGTCAATTCAACACTGATGGAGAAAAGGAAGAACAAAAATAAATTAATTCCTGTAGGTAGAGTGGATACAAAAAAGGCCTCAGAATGGGTACTGTTGCACCGTTAAGTACATGTTTATCTCGTTTTGTGGTCGGTTTTATCTTTTTGATGGAAAACAAGACAAAGATACTGATTAATAATAGGATTTTTTTTTGCAGTTTAGCAGTTAATTCTTTTCTTCTCAGTTTATTTATACTGCTCCCTATATTACTGTCTATTTAGATCCTCTAACTACTTTCCCTCAATTTATTTCCTTCCCCTCACTCACAGATGTAAACCCAGCTCTCCCAGGACGACCTGGTCACTCACTCACTCACTCACTCACTCACTCACTCTGGCCTATAAGAAGTGGGTCAATTCAACACTGATGGAGAAAAGGAAGAACAAAAATAAATTAATTCCTGTAGGTAGAGTGGATACAAAAAAGGCCTCAGAATGGGTACTGAGCTCACACAGTTAAGAGTCACCATGGGAACTGAAGAGGAAGCCAGGCCTGTAAAAGCACTGATGATGGTGATGATGACAATGGCGGGGAAGGTTTGTGTGCACAGAGAAGGCTGAGTCAGGATAATAACGCTGGGGTGGGAGGAGGGGTTTAGTCTGGGTTATGGATTTGTAATGGGCCCCTAGCATATAAGTTTTAATGGTTTGGCTCAAGTCAAAGAGCGTTGAGCAAATGGGAGTTTACAGCATGAACGTCATTGTTTTAACAACATTTTCTCTTATAGTACGCTCTGGCTAATGGGCAGACATGATTAGGTTTGCGATTATTGATGCTGATTGTGCAAATCTTTCTGCGGTGCATTTAAGTTTATTTGATTGTTAACTTGGATTCCGTTTATGTTTTATTCTGGGTGAAACAGAATGTGTCTTTGTAATATTGTGCACATTTGTGACTACATATGCACTTTTTCTTTTATATTGTTCTGGTGGACTTTACCTCTGGTTGGGAATAGTTCTTATTCAGAAAACAAACTAACAAAAAACAATTAAATGGTGTTAGGTTTCTGTTAATGGTTTTGGCACGTGACTTCTTCAACCAACTTCTTTTGCTGACAGAACATCCTATTAAAACACTCTGAACACAGTTATAGTACAGAATGACCAGAACAAATGATTCTTATGAACTGGTTCATTTAGTAATTAAAAAACACAAAGTGACCACACTAGTATCACTCCTCTAGTGTAATTTGGACTCCTTTTAGTGAATAAAAAACAAGTGATTCTTGTGAGTCGGTTTGTTTTAATGAATCAAAACAAGTGGTTGCGAGGGCATTACTAAGCGATTTCTAGGGTTTTCTAGGTTTCATTTACCACTAGGCTTTCAATAATGATCAAGCATCACTAAATAATCTGATTCAACTGAACTTTGAAAGAGTCAGAGACATCAGAGAACCTTCCCTTTTATGCTATGCATTGTTAACACTATTATGGACTGCTCTGTGTTCCTACGCACATAGTTCAGATCACAGCCAAAGTCTGCTATTCTGGGATGTGAGGTGTAAAGACAAGCCCAACTGACCTTTCTGCCTGCTTCCCTTGCCAACCTCGACAAGCGGTTGGCCTTAGTCTGAGCTACATTTTCTCTCGCCAGCCCATGCGGACAGCTGACCATTACACCCACACAGCCCGTCCCAACAGCCCCCTTTCATTCCTGTGCAAATATGTCTATCAGTCACCACCGCAACTGCCAGCCGATGTCCCGCAGGAATCTCTCCACCTGTTCCCATCAGAGAGAAAGAGCGATGGATGGAGGGGTGAGATATAGAAGGAGTGATAAAGAGTGTGCGGTATGGAAAAAGACAGAAATACTCCAACTCCCACTGACCGAATCCCCCACACATATATCCATATGAGAATCAGCTGTGCTTGAAGGTGTCATTTACAAAGGGTTACACAGGGAACATTTTATATGAATCTATCTATCCATCCATCCATCCATCCATCTATCTTATTCTGAGGAAGAACAATGAACTTAATATTAAATTACATTATAAATGTTCATATAATTATATACAGAGACAAAAGATTTTATACATAATTATTTATATACACGCACATCATGTCCTCTATTATAGTATTCTAAATGTGTGTGTGTGCATGCAGTGTGTACATTTTGTGTGACAGGAAATTACAAGAATTTGCTTTTTTAGAAATAACGATGACATGTTTTACTCCACCATGGTGACAAAAGCTTACACTCACCTGTTCACACAATGTATTTCCACAGATGAGCGCGACAGTGTGATCCACTGTATCCTACAATCCTGGAAGATAGAGGCAGCAGAGTCTTTATCCAAGGCCTGCTCAACACATTCCACATTCCTCACAGATACCATCTATTATCGTCTGACATTATCTCTGGGTTACTAGTTTACTGACCCACTAACATTCCATGCTAAATGCCTCCTACATAAAACACTTGACTAGTTACTGGCCATCTAGCAGATGCTTTTTCATGCAGAATGGTTTTCAGTGCACTAATTGTAGGGACAGTCTGCCTGGAGCAACTCAGGGGGTTAAGAGCCTCACTCATTACACACAACTGAGGTCTCAGGAACTCTCCCATTCTTGGGAAACACCAGATTAAATGAGCAATCAAGATGTATATTATGTAATAATATAGCAAACTGAAGTCAACTTTGTAATATGTCCTACCAGATAGACATCTGGTAGCATGACAATACAAATATGAAATGAATGTGGATCATACACTGTAATAAAATACAATTTCATGACCTCAAAATGCTTTTACCATAGAGCATAATTTGTAGACTAATACATTTTCATGTACATCACATAACCAGCTCCATATATGGCTTTTCTGATGTAGTAAACTTGCTCAGTAGCTCACCTGGTACAGAACTGCACTTGCGATGCACTGAAAGAAGGTGTATTGGATTTACATGATTCTGTACATACTGTAGGTTCCATATGAATCAATTAAGTAACACAAACATAATTTGTTCACGTAACTTCAGCATTATCATATTACGTTATTTTGGCTTGACCAAATTAAGTAGTGTCAAAGTGAATTCTTGATTGGTTCACATTTGCCCTATATTATTTAGGCTCATCTAGATTGTACATTTTAGAGAATTACATTAACCGAATACAAAGAAATCAAGTTTAGAAGAGGAACACAATTTTGATGTGTAGATTACAAATAGCATGATTTAGTAAATCGGACAATGTGTGTTTTCCCATTTTTTCAGTGTAGAAAGCGCTCAGGTGCGAGTCCCTTGAAACACTATAGTTATACTGGTTACGTTCAGGGTAGGTGTTGTTTTCAAATGTGATAAATCTTTTGGTGCCACTCACTGCTACTTCCCTGTTGAAAAAACCAGTGTAATGCTCTTTAGGTATGTTTTGAAGCATGGCAGCTGGTTTAAGCTGGTCCTTAGTTGGTCGTGAGCTGGTTATGAGCTGGTCCTGAGCAGGAGCTAGTGGCTTAGGACCAGGACATGCTATGCAACATACAGTACAACAGCTAATGTAATAAAATGTTGCCAGATTCACGTTCATCTGTTTCGGATTAAATTGAAAATGCTTTTAGTGCCACACACTGGACATTTCACTTTGAAAATGTCATGAAATGTGCAAAGCAATGTAATATTATTTTGCAGATATTTTGCCACAGGAAGTATTTCCAATGAGCCTTTATTTGAAATCAAACAATTTGATGAGGTATGTTTGAGTTCATGTTGAAATATCTGATCTATGATGACAGCCTTTAGTATCTTTAATTTCATAGCTATCAATGAGAAACAGTTGAGATGTTACACATAGACTGTCCACTGCTGTCCATGAGGCCTGTAGGTTCTCATTCTCATGTGTGGTATTGTTTAACACAGGGTGAAGTCGGAGAGGAGTAGTCTGGTGACCTTTGGGGTCATGGTGTCAGGTTTGTTTAGTCTGCCTTTTTCTGATCATCCCTCAAGAGACAGACACAGAACTCGCACCTGACAAAAGCACAGAGAGAGGGAGGGCAAAGCATGATGGAACAGTGGGAGCATCTAAATGCTACTTGTCAGCCTATGAGTAAGGCTTTGTCACACATGAATACTGCAAAGGTGGAGATGGAGGGGATTTTTGCGTTCATGTGTGTTGACACCTCAAGGTCACATAAAACCCACCACACAATGCCTTCTCTTACACCAGCTATATCTGTGTGGGAAAATTTCTAAAGCGTGTACACAAAACTATTTTTATTGATCACTTCTCTCTTCTATTTCTCTCTGAAATTAAGCCAACCCACTAACAAGGAAACTCCCGCACACCGAAAACCCAACACTAGTTTCTCCCTTTTCTTTATTCGCTTTCTAAAAGATAACCTTTGCTCAATGTAATTTGTTGGTCAGATAAAAACAAGGAAATAAAGTTGTAAAAAAAAAAGGCAACTTTGAACCTGTATTGATGGTAACTGCATTCTCATTGGTCAGTCATATATTTATTGCATTTCATCAGAAAATGTCTACGGTAGTACAATTCCAGAATCCAGATAAATACTAGGCAGTTACAAGGGGTTGTTAGGGTGTTGTGGCTGGTTGCCAAGGCATTGCTATGAAGTTACTAAGGTGTTCTAAGTGGTTTTCTGTGTGTTGCTATGTAGTTGGATGTTGTGTTTTTTCTTCTTCAGGGTGTTGCTATGCAGTAACCAAGGTGTTATAAGTGGTTTTGTAGTGTGTTGCTATGCAGTTGCCTATGGCCCAAGAGTCTGGGATAGGCTCCAGCATCCCTGCAAGTGTTTGCATAGTGGATGGATGGTTGGATGGATGAATGTTATGTAGTTTATAGTGTGTTGTGGGTGGTTGCCAGTGCGTAGCTATGCAGTCAATAAGGCTAAGTGTTTTTTATTGTGTTGCTATGTGGTTGTTAAAGTATTTTGGGTGTTGGCTCAAATCAAAAAGTCAAGTTCTTATGATATTCTGGACTCTATGAATCGGTAAGGTAATATGGCATCTGTCTTCAAGAAGGTTCCGTGTTGTTCAAATCCTTAAAGATGAAGCTTGCATTAAACAGCACCACTCAGTGCTCAGTTAGGTGTGTTTTTGTCCATGTACACTAATGTCCTATGCTCATCAAAGACATTCAGCAATCACCACAAGCAATACAAAAATGAAGATCTACTTCATTGAACGGTTTCTGTCTTCCCTTCTCTCCGTCGCCCATTCATCAACCTCTGGACAGCCATTTTGCATATAGTGATGGCTTCTTTATTGTTCTGCATTAGCTTTGTAAGACAAAAAGTGGGAAATCCATGCAAATCTGATTACCATAATTTGGTTATGTCCATTATAGTCAGTGTGAAGAATCTCATCATGTGGTTTAGCCTTTTTATATTCCACAAGTGAACATTAAGATATTGAGTTTATGACATGTACCACAGCTCAGTATTTTGATATGCCCAGCCTATGTGATTTCTTGTCACATATACATTAGGACATTAATATGCAGTTCAATGTTTAAATGGACATTATTAGAGTAACTGTGCTGTACTGCTCACACTATTCTTAATAGGTTCATTATCCAAATCATCATGTATAGTAGTAAAAATGTGGGTTATATAGGAGAGAGTGGAATGCATATTTACTGTATGCATCTTGGTGTGTTTTTTTCATGTAAGTGAGTGCAGGTGGCATGTTGTTTTTGAGATAATAGCCCTCAATCCAGGAAATATCAAGCTCAAGATTATGGTTCAGCAAACAAAATTGATAATTTGCTTGCGAAAGATTTCAGTGGTATATGTGTACTTGTTTCATGTATATTTATGTAAGAACAATATGCAAGATCAACTAAATACTTGTGTATTTGTGTGTTCTTGTGCTAGGCTTGTTGCTGTTCTAAATGAAAAACTCAGACTCCACCTGCTGCTGGTGGTATATCATTATCCTTAAACTTAAACTGAGGATGTGTACTTTAACACACAGTATTACTTTGGTGTGTTTTTTTTTTTTGCACATTTCCTTAATTTAATTTATTTAATTTAATAATTAGCTTGAATTATATTATAAAAGTAATTTAATTGACGTGAAATTAATGTCCAAAAGAGCTTTTTAATTTTTATTTATTTATTAAAAAAATGTAAAAACTGCTTTACCACACAAAAGTTTTTCTTGCACTACAAATATTTTAACGATTTTCAGCTTTAGATTCATTAATATCACCAGGAGAACAAGTAAAGACAAAGTGGGAAACTTTTATTTCAGTAGTTTGGCTGGTAGAAAAATATGAATATAAATTTGATAAGCTGTAGTCTGAGCCATTCTGGATTTATAGACTTTTGTCTATTTACATCCTGAACAATAATGAGTGATATTATCTACACAATGAGTTTCCATGCCTATTGAAAAAACAAACAAACAAACAAACAAACAGATAAAGGCAGGAACATTAAGACTTGAGTTCATCACAGTATCTTAGCTTTTTTTTAAATGTCATTCTGTAATGCTGTGCACTGTGTCACCTTGATAATCTCGTACTTATATATTCATGTATAGTACATCCACCCTCACACTCACTAAAAGGCAAGATAATCTTTGTAAAGTCTGCCATTCACACACTCATAAAAGATTAAAAAGCCAACTGTTTACAATAAGTATGAGCAGCCACATAAAATAACAAGGTAAACTGCTTTTCTATATATGGTTGAAAAGCAATCTGGAATATGGTGGAATGCTCTAGAAGATGTTAGGCAGCAAACGGTAGGGCACAGCCGCAGTGTAGCGGACCCAGTCCTTGCTGTACTTGTTGCTACAACGGTGCTCATCACGAATGCAGCGGTGCACCAGTAGGATGGTCATGTAGACAATGTAAAAATAAGGCAGCAAGTGCTCGCCACCGCAGGCCAAGCAGTACGCCAGTGAGCCCATCAGGTCGCCCGTGTAGTTCATGTGACGAGCCACCCCCCAAAACCCAGAGGTCATCAGTTTGCTCTTGTGAATCCCGCCATCGGCCGATCGGTATGAACACTCGATGAAGGTGGGCTTCTTACCCCAGATTTTGCAGTTACCCTCTGTGCGACGGAAAAGGTCTTTCTGGTGGTTGGTTGAGCGGAAGATGTAGTAGCCCACCAGGCCCAAGATGAGGACACCTGCAGCATGAGGCGTAGAAAGCTGGATGGGGTTGTAGACCAAGTAAAGGCCCTAAAGAACAAGAACATGAACATGACATAAACAGCATTACTCCTACTGAAATCAATGAAGCTGTGTACGAGGTAAAATAGTGAGTCTAGTATTGTAGATGTCACATCCAGCACATATACTGCTCAGATACACACCTGTAGTGTGTAGAGGAAAGGAAGCCACACGCAGTCTCCCCAGCCCAGGTACCAGCCAAAGTGATCATGGCAGATGTCAATAGTCTTGAGGTACCAGGCTTCGTTCCAGAAGAAGTCCAACACATAGATGGCCTAAGAGAAGAAAAGGGTCAAAGTTGTGATAAGAGGTAGTGATGGGAATAATGTGGATGAAATGAAAAACACTATATGAATCAATACAGAAAACATATGTTGTTGACTCTAGCCAGTATGAGCAATAGTAAAGCACTACTAAGCTGTTTTATAGTGCCACCTAGTGGCTACATGACTCACTTGCAAAACATTGACCAGGATCATAGAGTTTGTCACATAACCATACAGCTCCTGCTGTTTAGCAGCGTAGGATAAGTTAATCAGGGTCCACGCCACAATACCCGGCCGGCCATTGAAGAAAAGCTTAAAGTCAAACCATTTTCCTATACGAGGGTTGAACTCAATTCCCATCATGTAGTTGTAGAAGATGTTGCCTGTGAATTTGCTGCAAAGAGTAAGACAGAACCTATTTAGTGTGTACATGGTTTTTTTTCTTCTCTCTCTTTGGACAGTCCAATGAAACACTATTCATGCCTTTTCTGTGACCAATGGGAAACTAAGAAAAAAACAAAAAGCACACACACATAGTCTGTGATTAAGAAACAACAAAACTGGTAAAAATTCAAAGAAAAATAATTAAGTAATTTATAATAATAATAATACTTATTATTGTTTTGTTATAATTATGTACATTTATTAAATTAGGCAATTAAAATGTTCAAATTAAAGCAAGACAGTTTACACTTTCATTTATAGTTTTACAACACACATCTCTTCCAACTCAAAACCAAATTTCAGTCATAAATTTAATTGGCCAAACCACTGTTGTTACTACAGTGGGTATATAAAGTGAACATACTCCTATTACAATTAAAGCATTTCGAGATGTAAAAAAATTTACCTTGTCATATCTTTTTCCACATTTAATGCAATATTGAAACCCGAAAACATTAATGTAATAACAAAGACAGAATTATTTAAGGGGAAAAATAAACAATACAAACTTTTACCTGGTTGCATAAGTGTTCATGGGGTATGGAACTCTGTTTTTGAATTAACCAATCACATCCAAACTCTTACTGAAAAGTAATTGTAATCCTGTGGTCATCATTTAGGTGATGCTGATTAACCATGAATAAAAATCAACTGTTTCTGTAGAATTTTCTTAACATCCTCTTGGTCACATTTTATTGCTGAAGCCATGGGCTGCAAAGAGCTTACAAAGAGGATGTGTGTGTTGTACTTACTTGAATTCTGTTGGTTTCAATATTACATTCAATATTACAACTCAAAGCTTCAGTTTAACAGAGATGTGTAGACTTTTTTATACCCATATGCACAGTAAATAATCAAAATATGTTTTTTTACCAGTCCTCTGGGTTGGTAGGGAACAGATAAGCCTTAATGAAAGCCAAAGTGGACACAGCATAGCCGAGGATGTTGGTGCACCATAAGAGAGGGATCCAGTTATCAATGATGATGGTTGGTGAAAACCAGTGGAAGTATTGAGCATTAGCCACCCATAAAACATGAGTGATTATCCAGCACTGCAGACCGTTGACTTCATACTTATTAATAAGACCTGAAAGAAAGCAACACATTTAAATTAGATGAATTAAATATGGTTTTGATACATTTTACCACACAAGCGAAGCGAGTCAATTGAGCAAAAAAAAAAAAATTATTA
>NW_015664312.1:440268-453860 GCF_001515625.1 Sinocyclocheilus rhinocerous | reverse complement strand
TATTTATTTATTTTTTTACAACTTTGTTATATCCTTATGGCAAATGAATAATGTCTTTTTTTTACCTGCTGGTGTTCGGGCACCCTCCTGCACTCCTCCCACACATATGAATAACACCAAGAGAAATGTTCTACTCAGCATTATATGGTTTAAAATATGCAATAGCATAATAATTCATGCAACAAAAAGAGCATACAGTATAAGAGCATCAATAATAAGGTGCATTGGACAATACTAAACATGCTGAAAACTATGATAATCTAAACAAAATCAATTTTAGTTACGGCATCATTTCCACTACAACTAAGAAAAATTGCCCTAATATATATATATTTTTTTAAAGTGTCCTTGTTTACCAAGAAGACAACATTATCACTAAAGATCATGTTTGGGATGAAACAGAAGGCACCAAGGTAAATATTCTTATTGTACTTCATTTACAATCAAGCTGTAATTTTATCAAATCAAACAAAAATATGATTTGAGTGTATTTAGGATACATTAAATGCTAGTTAGTTGTGCCATAGATATCTATGAGATATGTATCATCATAATTATTAATAAACACAATACGTTATTTGAAAAAAGTGGCCAAAAACACCCAATCATGTGTCACGCTGATTTAACGTCAGGTGTACGTGACACCTGTGCGTCATTCTTCTGTTCTGCCAAAGTAAATGTGCTCGTTGAGCTTAATGCGACATAAACCAGTTTAAAGCGAAATATGACTCCAGTCGTAACATACTTTCTGGACTGTAAGATTATAGTCATATCAATGCCATTCTCCAGTGTGACAGTTGTAATTACCCCAATCCAATACGATCATTAAGCAGGATGCAGACACTAAAACGTCTTTTGAAAAGGTGTGTGTACATACAGCGCTCGAGAAAACATGTGTATAGTTTACAATGCAGTCATACCACACGTCAAATCATCATTCTATTCTGTTGATAAAGTTGCATCTTGTAGTTGGATTAGAAAGGGAAGTGCTGCACAATAAACGCATAGATTTTAATAAGCTGTACATGCAATGCATAATGCTGCAAATATTGACTTAAAATAAATGTAACATTATAATAAGTGGCAAAAGGTACTGCATAAAAACAACTGTTTAAAAAGTGAAATATCACAAAACGCTTACAGTTATAGGGGCTGATGCTGCGCCACTTCACGCTGCCCAGATGATCACAGTGATGTAACGAGCAAAGGGGAGTCTCTGGCCGAGTTCTAACTCCACCCACAAGCGTCGTACATCCAATCAGAGACAGATGAAATACATACTCGTGTCAGTGATTGGTCAACCGAGACCTGAAGCCATGAGCGCCTGATGAGCTCAGTCCATGGATCCTGCTGTCAAGAGCGTCCATCTGCACCACATTTACGCATTTACATTGGAGCATTAGAAATGAAAAATGCATGATAAATTGCAATTCGCCAGTATAGAACACGAATTTATAAAATAATTAATGGACCTTTTTCACATTTCCGGGTTTTTCAGCAGCGGAAGTCGTCATAGTTGGGTTAACTTGAATAGCAGTGAATGGGAGAGTACCACAAATATATTTTTTGCAATCCCATTTGCTCAAATAGCAAAAGAAAAACTCCATGGTAGTGTTTTCATGAATTTCAATAAAAGGAAAAAAATGAGAGAGACTGATAACGGCTGTCGGAAGAGAGAACGATGTCAAATTTACCGTCCCTCCCATAGACGCTGCATTAGAAACACCCTCGCATTAGCATTAACTGTTTTTTTTTTTGTAATTTGATGCAAAGGTGATATAATACAAAGAATAGTGTTATAAATGTACATAAATTTTTTAAAAAATACAAATATGAAAAACTTTAGAGGATTTACGATGTGAAAAGGGTCCATTGGAAGGAAAATATCAACCTTTTCATAAACACACGTAAAACCTTTACTTAGTCCACTGGCAAATTTGTAGATAAAACATCTCACTTATTATTAAAAGCTAATAATCAGTGTACAATTGCCATCAAAAACATAAAAGAAATAGCATCTTATAAAGAAACGTATTATTAAATTTAAATTTATTTTAGTATTGAAAAAAAACAGTTTGACTCCTTGTGTGTTTATTCTTACAGACGGATTATTTAAAAATTTAAATACGTTGAAAAACTATTGGATGGCGTTGGTAGTTTAGTTTAATTATGGGTCTGGATAGAAGAGATTGCATGTTGTTTGTCACAGAATGTTTAACCTCAATATTTGTACTGTCTTTGCTATTAGTTTAATGCAAATATGTTTCAACTACAGTATATTCGGAGTTTTAAATAGTTTTCCACTTTTACTTTGAAGTGCAGAATTGCACAGACCGGAAACGGAACTGCAGTAAATAAAAGTTTTGAGTAACTTACAGTTGCACGACTACTGTCAGGTGCAGAGTTGTTTTGATACATTTTAAATCATTTGTAGCTGTGCAAAATGGGTCGCAAGGTTACATTGGCGACTTGCTCCTTGAATCAGTGGGCACTGGATTTTGAAGGCAACTTGACAAGAATACTTAAAAGTAAGTTCTGATTCTTCACCTGCAATTTGTAACCAGTAGTAGCAGTAACTAACATTACTAAAGGTCTTATGATCTTAAAGTGACCTCGTATTATTTTAGTTCTACTTTATTCTCCAAAACAGGCATTGAGATTGCCAAACAGAGAGGAGCCAAGTACAGACTGGGACCAGAGCTAGAAATCTGGTAATATTGTCACTCACAGACTAGATATTTAACGAATATGAGATGCATTTGTACAATTGAGAATACATGCAGACACGCAGTGTATGTATGTATATATATATATATATATATATATATATACACACACACATACGAGTTAGTTACTAAAATTGTTGTAAAAATGTTGAAAACTGATGATACTGTATTTTGTGGTCCTTCACAAATCGTTCATATACATCAGTGGGTACGGCTGTGCAGACCATTTCTACGAGTCAGACATCCTGCTCCATTGTTTCCAGGTTCTGAAGTCGCTCTTGGAATCTCCTTTGACCCAAGACATCACCTGTGATGTGGGAATGTAGGTGATATTGTTTAAAACATTAGGAAATAGAAAAAAAAGTATATGGTTTCTAATGCATTTAACTTCACTTTCATCTGCTCTGTCCACAGGCCTGTTATGCATCACAATGTTCGATACAACTGCAGAGTCATTTTCTTGAACAAGTAAGATATTACTATAGTACAGCATTATAAAGCATTTGCATTACTGCTTAATAATCAGATAATTACAATAATGCAAAAAATATGTATAATCATATCTTATAATATATCTAATAATATGTCTATTTTTATATTTGACAGAAAGATACTGTTAATTCGTCCTAAAATGCTCTTGGCTAATTATGGCAACAACAGGGAATTTAGATGGTTTTCACCTTGGAGTCGACCCAGGTATATTCCATGATGTATTGGTTAAATATTGGGGTCATTTGCCTAGCAAAGTCTTTAATAGTCAGTGATAAATGATAGATCACATATGAAATAAATTGCGTTGCAGATATGTTGAGGAGTACTTTTTACCCAGAATGATACAAGATCTGACAGGGCAGGTAAAATAATATTATCTTGTATTATTGAATTATAAAGCTCAATTATTAGTGGTATGTAATTATTAATAATGGTTCTTCTTATTATTATTATTTGCTGATTTGGTGCTCATGAAACCAGCTCAAAAAACTTTTTCACAAAAAAAATATATATATATTTTTGTGGAAACCGTGATATACAGCCATTCAAAAGTTTGGTATAAGTAAGATAAAAAAAAAAAAAGGAATTAAATAAATGAATACTTCTATTCAGAAAGGATGCATTAAATTGATCAAAAGTCAAAGTAAAGCCATTTATAATGTTAGAAAAGTGTTCTATTTCTTTTGAATATCTGTTCATGAAAGAATCCTGACAGAGAAAGAATCCAGAAATATGTAGCAGCAAAAACTGTTTTCATCATTAATAATAATAAGAACTATTATTAATAATTAAGTACCAAAAATAATTATACTCTTAATTATAATTGAATGCTCATTTCTTTACCATAAGCCGTCTCCAAAGGCGTTTCAGAGAATTTGGCATTACATCCAACCGGCCTCACAACCGCAGACCACGTGTAACCACACCAGCCCAGGACCTGCACATCCAGCATCTTCACCTCCAAGATCGTCTGAGACCAGCCACCCGGACAGCTGCTGCAACAATCGGTTTGCATAACCAAAGAATTCTGGCACTTTGGAGAGGTGTTCTCTTCACGGATGAATCCCTGTTTTCACTGTACAGGGCAGATGGCAGACAGCGTGTATGGCGTCGTTTTATTGTGGCCAGTCTAAGGCACACCTGTGCAATAATCATGTTGTCTAATCAGCATCTTGATATGCCTCACCTGTGAGGTGGATGGATTATCTTGGCAAAGGAGAAGTGCTCACTAACACAGATTTAGACAGATTTGTGAACAATATTTGAGAGAAATAGGCCTTTTGTGTACATAGAAAAAGTCTTAGATCTTTGAGTTCAGCTCATGAAAAATGGGGGCAAAAACAAAAGTGTTGCGTTTATAATTTTGTTCAGTGTATATATGTATATTTGCAACGACACATTATTTGGCATAAATAATAAGCTCAGCTGTCCTCATTGATAGACCACAGTGCCGTTTGGAGATGGGGTGCTGTCCACCAAGGACACCTGCATAGGGAGTGAGATTTGTGCTGAGCTGTGGAACCCCAGGAGGTAATGCTCTGCAAACAATAATCTCATCAATACTGTATGAATGTCAAATTATTGTTTTTTAACATATTCTTACTAGGCTGTTCCTTTAATCCTTTCCTAATCTCCTGCAGAGAACATTTAGACATTTATGTTATGCTATAATCTGGTGAAATAAAACATGAATGCAGTTCCATAATTGCTTTTCTTTGAAAAATGTAACTAACTTTTACTTCTCTCTTTAGTCCACATGTTGACATGGGTTTAGATGGTATTGAGATCTTTACCAATTCCTCTGCAAGTTACCATGAGCTACGTAAGGCTGACCACAGGGTGAACTTGGTCAAATCTGCCACCACTAAGGTAAATAGATTATATTAATATTTCTGAATGACTTAAATCATGTTAAAATAGAAAACCGTTATTTTAAATTGTTATAACATTTAACAATATCACTGTTAGCACTGTATTTATGATCAAATAAATAGGCTACAGCCTTGGTGAGAATAAGATACTTTTTCAAAAACATCTTTCAACAACTTCTTTCAAAATCTTAATTATTCCAAACATTTTACAGTACATATTAATGAATCCAATTATAAGTGGCCTTTGTAAAGATAGTGTTGACAATGAGCCTTATATTTAGAATATGTTTGTTTCAGAGTGGAGGGATCTATCTATTTGCCAATCAGAAGGGCTGTGATGGAGACCGTCTGTACTACGACGGGTGTGCTATGATTGCCATCAATGGAGATATTGTTGCCAGAGGAACGCAGTTCTCACTTGAGGATGTAGTATGTGTCAGTTCACACTTATTTGAATAATGAAACTCACCCCAGTGACTGTGATTAACATGCTGAATATTTCAGTTTGATCAACCAGATTTCTTCTGACTTGCAGGAGGTTGTCACAGCCACTCTTGATCTGGAAGATGTTCGCAGCTATCGAGGAGAGAGGTGTCACCCACACATGGTGAGCAACATTAAAAGACACCAGAGTTTAAAGTGACAAAACATGCTTTAAATATGTTTCTTACTGCACAGGAATATGAGCACAAACCTTATCAGAGGATCAAAACGGACTTCTCTCTGTCTGACTGTGATGACAGGTGTCTGCCCACGCACCAGCCTGTTGAGTGGATTTTCCACACGCCAGAAGAAGAGATCAGGTAACCTTAATGGGGAAAAAAATTTCACCTACACATAACCTAGATGTATACATTTAAAGGCATAGTTCACCCAAAAATACAAATTTGCTGACAAGTTACTCTCCCTCAGGACATCCAAGATGTAGATGAGTTTGTTTCTTCATTAGAACAGATTTGGAGAAATTTAGCATTACATCACTTGCTCAGCAATGGATCCTCTGCAGTGAATGGGTGCCGTCAGAATGAGAGTCCAAACAGCTGATAAAAACATCACAATAATGCACAAGTAATCCACACCACTCCAGTCCATCAGTTAATATCTTGTGAAGTAAAAAGCTGCATGTTTGTAAGAAACAAATCCACCATTAAGGCATTTTAACTTTCAACCATTTTAACTTTAAACTGATTTCATGATAACACTTCCTCCAATTAAATAAGTCTGTTCCAATTAAAAAAAGCAGTTTGGACTCTCATTCTGACGGCACCCATTCACTGCAGAGGATCATGATGTAATGCTAAATTTCTCCAAATCTGTTCAGATGAAGAATCAAGCTCATCTTTAATGCCCCGAGGGTGAGTAAAATTTTCATAAATTTTACTTTCATTTAAAAACTTTAGTAAATGTACACACATATTGGGGTACAAATGACGAAGACCACACTGAAAATCAGTTTTTAAATTAAAAAATAACAACACAAAGTAGAAGCATTTTCACTTGTGGATAACTCTTTATTTTCATATTGCAGCAACCGACATGTTTTGCTGCTTTCTAGTGGAGCTGTACAGTAATGCACCCTCAAACGCCCATTTGTGTAAACATCCATCCCATAAACCCAATTATGACTTTTATTAAGAGCAGCCAGTTATAAAAACCAAGTGATTTCAATTTTCCTGCAACATGCCAAATTAGTGTTCTGGTCCAGTGAGACTATTTTTGTTACTTTAGAGGTTTAGAAGTACCTTGTGACACGAATTTTTTCGTGGCTGTATCATCTCTGTTTGCAAATAAAGATTCAGACGTGAGGAGGAGAAACTGTGAGAAAGAAAAAGCGTAATACCCACATAATAATCTTTACAACTGTATACAGTAAACCAGTATGCAAATGTACCTTTTGTTATTATAAATTATATTTTATTGGTGCAGCATTTATCAAGTCAATTACTACATGCTTATTTTGGGTGTTCTTTCAGTCTTGGTCCTGCCTGTTGGTTATGGGACTACTTAAGGAGGAGTGGACAGGTGTGTTTTTTTTTATTCTATTTTGCATGTAAATATCAGTGTTTATATTGTGCTGAATTTATGCAATTTAATAAAACTTGGTGCTTGTTTTCTTACCAGTCTTCTTAGCTAATATTTTTATTTGCATGTTTATGCTTATGGTCATGAATGTGAAGATATAGGACATCTTTAGCTATGAGATTTGTGTGTTTTGTTGTTTTCAGGCTGGCTTCCTTCTTCCCCTTAGTGGTGGTGTGGATAGTTCATCCACTGCCTGCATTGTGTACTCCATGTGTGTGCAAATCTGCCAAGCTGTCAAAGATGGCAGTAAGTCCAAAACACACACACACACACACGCACACTCACTCACTCACTCACTCACTCACGCACTCACTCACACACACACACACACACACACTCACACACACATTTTGTGTTTCCATGTTTTATGGGGACATTCCATAGGCGTAATGGTTTTTTTATACTGTACAAACTGTATGTGCTATTGTCCTACACCAACCCTACCCCTAAACCTAGCCCTTACAGGAAACTTTGTGCATTTTTACTTTCTCAAAAAAACTCATTCTGTATGATTTATAATCTTGTTTCCTCATGGGGACCTCAAAAATGTCCCCACAAGGTCAAAATTTACTAGTATTACTATCCTTGTGGGGACATTTGGTCCCCATAACGTGATAAATACCAGGTACACACACACACACACACACACACACACACACCAGCTCTTCAGAACATAAGAACCAGCTAATTGAAAACTTATCCTCTAAACATGTTTCCCATTCTTCTCAGATTCTCAGGTGCTGGAGGATGTGCAGCGGGTTGTCAACAATTCGTCCTACAGGCCTGAGGACCCGCGTGAGCTGTGTGGACACCTCTTTACCACATGCTACATGGCTAGTGAAAACTCATCTGAGGACACCCGCAACAGAGCTAAAGATCTTGCTGCACAGATCGGCAGGTCAGTGGATGACATGGTATCTAGTCAAAAGTCAATTAAGATTTGTTTAATTTTTTTTAAGTCACTAGTGCTCACCAAGTCTGTATTTATTTGATGGAAATTACAGTAAAAAGAGTAATATTGTGAAATATTATTGCAGTTCAAAAGAGCTGTTTTTTATTATAATATATTTTTAAAATGTAATTTATTTCTGTGATGGCAAAACTGAATTTTCAGCATCATTACTCTAGTCTTCAGTGTCACATGTTCCTTCAGAAATAATTCTGATTTGGTGCTCAAGACACGTTTCTTCTTATTTATTAGTGCTGAAAACAGTTTTGCTGCTTAATAATATTGTGGAAACTGTTATATACTGCCATTCAAAAAATTTGGATTAAAAAATGAAATTAATACTTCTATTCAGCAAGGATGCATTAAACGTGACATTAAAGACGTTTGTAATATTACAAAAGATTTCTATTTCAAATAAATGTTGTTGTTTTGAACTGTTCATCAAAGAATCCTGTAAAAGATTTATCAACGGTTCCATAAAAATATTCAGCAGCAACAACTGTATACAACATCGATTATAATAAGAACCATTATTAATAATTGAGCTCCAATAATTGATAATTGAGCACCAAATCGGCATATTAGAATGATTTCTGAATGAGCATGTGACTCTGAAGACTGGAGTAATGGCTGCTGAAAATTCAGTTTTGCCAACACATTAATAATAATAATAATAATAATATAATTATTCCAATTATAAATTAATTGTAATAATATTTCACAGTATTACTGTCTTATTTTATTATTATAAAAAGTAATATATTTATATAAAAAAACTAACATTTTAAATCAAGATCTTTATCTGTTCTCCGCTCAGCAATCACCTAAATATCAATATTGACATGGCAGTAAAAGGCATGCTGGGAATTTTCTCTATGGTCACAGGGAAGTGGCCTCAGTTCCGTGCTAATGGAGGAAGTGTCAGAGAGAACCTGGCACTGCAGAACGTCCAGGTACTGCACCCATCATAGACACTGATGCTATGAATAAATGTATGAATTTTTATTAGTGACTTGTAGCGTATTTTTCTGCAAAGAATACATAGTTACGTTTTTCAGCAAAAATACTTTGGTTGACCACCGTGAGAGTCTCAGAAATACTAATAATTTGGAAAGCTGCATTACTCAATAACATTCCATGAATGTGCAATACTAAGATTGTTACATGCCATTTTGATATGACTTAGATGTTGATCATTTGTTTTATATGGCTCTTATATGATTCATGACATCACAAAAGCGCGGGGCTTGACTAAGCAGTTTCTGTCGAAGTGATGCTAATTTGCTGACTTTTTTAATATGCGATTTGCTTGCACTGTAACACAACCACCACGATTTTCACAGAAAAATATTGCAGTTAGTCACCCCAAGCGTCAAACGACCTGCAAATTAGCTGAGTTTGGGTTCTACCTTCTGTTACATCCCTATTTTTTTTAAACATAACTAACATAGTAACATTATGCAACTCTTTCCGGGAAATAGCTTGCGCTTTAGATTGGCAAAGTAATGCTTGATTAGAACCTATCTAAGACAATTAGATATACTGTACATGATGTCACAGCTTTGAAAGTGGTATAATGTGCTCTTAAAAGTAATGTAACCACTTAAAAGTTTGCAAAGAAGTAAATAGCAGTTTGACTGCTATGATAATGTAAACTCACACAAGATGGAGACCCTAGTCATATCAGTAGCCTAGAAAAAGTATAAACCAGTATAAGCAATTCTAAATATGTGGGGAAACATTTTCAGTTCAATTCAAATTTATTTGAATAGTGCTTTTCACAACAAATACTGTAATTGTTCCTTAACAGCATCAGTGCACTAAGACAGTGGTGAGCAGAAAATAGGGGCAAATAAAAAAAAATGTATCCTCAAATTATATGTGCATATTTTTATTTTATTTTATTTTGTCAAAAACTAGGCCCATCAAAAGAATCAAATAATCATGATTAGTCTCGTGATTTTCAACTAGTCTTTATAAAGCAAAATGAAATGGTAATAATATCACATTTTATAAATGTATTAAAAATTGTCGCATTAAACATTTAATATCTTAACGTGTTATTTTTGACAAGACTTTAAAATTTGTTTAAATAATTATCATCTTTTTTTTTTTCACAACATTTTTTGCGGACCTATACTGTAGAATATGTGCTAACACAGGTTTTAAATTGTTAACATTCAGTAACTACATTAGTTAACATGAATAACAATTAACTAAAATTAGTTAATGCACTGTGAACTAATATGAACATAAACATTTTTATTGAATAACATTAATAAAGGTACTGTAAAATACAGTATATTTATTGCTAGTTCATTTAATGCATTAACTAATGTTAACAAATGAGATACTTTTGAATCCGCAAGTCTGATGTAAATGCATGATGCATGTGTGTGTATGTTTACTCCAATACAGGCTCGTATCAGGATGATTTTGGCTTACCTCTTTGCCCAGCTGTGTCTGTGGGCTCAGGGAAAACCTGGTGGTCTCTTAGTTCTTGGTTCAGCAAACGTGGATGAGAGGTGTGTCTTTATGCTGTTCTTTCTTTTAGTATCCAACTGTCAATAGTAATGAAGGTTGCTTAAAAGAAAGTATCATTTGTCTTTGCAGCTTGACTGGATACTTCACAAAGTATGACTGCTCCAGTGCTGATATCAATCCCATTGGAGGTGTTAGTAAGATGGACCTGAAGTGCTTTTTGCAGTACTGTGTTAAAAGCTTCCAGCTCACTGCCCTCATAAGGTGTGTAATCCTTCCTTTTGTCGCACATTTGCTGATCAAATCACTGGTGTAGTTACATAATCTTGATTGTTTTAGCCAACATAATTGAAAAAAAACAAAAAAAACTTTCACATTGAGTGAAATTTAAAAGATGGACAGTTTAGGGGGAGACAGACCACTCATAGAAAAATTAATAGGAGAAAATGCTTTTTGAACTGAAATACATGGCCAGTCTAAAAAACATTTGAACATAATTACAAAAAAAAAAAAAGTAAATAAAGTTTTCGAAGTCTCTAATGCTTAGCAAGGCTGCATTTATTTATTTAACCATGCAGTAAAAACAGAACAAAACAAGTAAAAACGTGCAGAGCCAGTGGTGGTTTTGTAGGCAAACATTAATGCCTTGAATTTAATGCGAGCAGCTACTGGTAGCCAGTGCAAATTGATGAACAGAGGTGTGACATGCGTTCTTTTCGGCTCATTAAAGATTAATCTTGCATTTATTTGAATACATTTTAACATGTTATTTATTCCTGTGATGGCAACACTGATTTTTCAGTAGCCATTACTCCAGTCTTCAGTGTCACATGATCCTTCAGAAATCATTCTAATATACTGATTTGGTACCCATCTTCTGTACAGCATTTTGGATGCTCCACCTACTGCAGAGCTTGAGCCACTGACTGATGGCAAGGTCGTCCAGACTGATGAGGTAAACATAACAGCCAACCTCATTCAGTGATAAAAATGAGGTCTTGAATACTACTGCATTTACAAGTTATTGTGATTGAGACAGGATGCGCAACTGTGTGCCAATAGTTGTACAGTACTGTCTGAAATATATTTAAACTGGAAAATGTACCGTTTGACAGCCATATGACTCCTGCAGTGTAGGCTATGTATTTTGCTAAGCCAATGTTCTCATGAAAATATTTTCTTCGCACTAATGTGATTACTGCTATTCAAAACACAAAGCAGAATTATCACAAGCAATTCTTGTTGTCATTAAACATTAAAATCTAGCATGTCATGGGAAAACATAATCCAAAAGCACTGCATACATTACTGATATTTCAATCTACAACTTGAATTTGTGTCTTTTTTTACATTGAATTACGTGTCTCTGTGCCCCCCTCCCACAGGCTGACATGGGAATGACCTACTCAGAGCTATCTGTGATTGGCAGACTCAGGAAGATCTCCAAGTGTGGCCCATACAGCATGTTTTGCAAGCTCATTCACTCATGGAAAGAGACCTTCTCTCCCTCACAGGTCAAACGTGCCCTAAACTTTACAGTACTCATATTGCCTGATACTTTTAAAAGCAGTAAATACTAATATTTGACCACTGTTACTTTATGACCAGTAGAGCAATGCCATGCTTTGTGCAAATGCCATTTTTTGGGGTAAATGGGTGCAGAGCCAGTGGTGGTTTTGTAGGCAAACATTAATGCCTTGAATTTAATGCGAGCAGCTACTGGTAGCCAGTGCAAATTGATGAACAGAGGTGTGACATGCGTTCTTTTCGGCTCATTAAAGATTAATCTTGCATTTATTTGAATACATTTTAACATGTTATTTATTCCTGTGATGGCAACACTGATTTTTCAGTAGCCATTACTCCAGTCTTCAGTGTCACATGATCCTTCAGAAATCATTCTAATATACTGATTTGGTACCCATCTTCTGTACAGCATTTTGGATGCTCCACCTACTGCAGAGCTTGAGCCACTGACTGATGGCAAGGTCGTCCAGACTGATGAGGTAAACATAACAGCCAACCTCATTCAGTGATAAAAATGAGGTCTTGAATACTACTGCATTTACAAGTCATTGTGATTGAGACAGGATGCGCAACTGTGTGCCAATAGTTGTACAGTACTGTCTGAAATATATTTAAACTGGAAAATGTACCGTTTGACAGCCATATGACTCCTGCAGTGTAGGCTATGTATTTTGCTAAGCCAATGTTCTCATGAAAATATTTTCTTCGCACTAATGTGATTACTGCTATTCAAAACACAAAGCAGAATTATCACAAGCAATTCTTGTTGTCATTAAACATTAAAATCTAGCATGTCATGGGAAAACATAATCCAAAAGCACTGCATACATTACTGATATTTCAATCTACAACTTGAATTCGTGTCTTTTTTTACATTGAATTACGTGTCTCTGTGCCCCCCTCCCACAGGCTGACATGGGAATGACCTACTCAGAGCTATCTGTGATTGGCAGACTCAGGAAGATCTCCAAGTGTGGCCCATACAGCATGTTTTGCAAGCTCATTCACTCATGGAAAGAGACCTTCTCTCCCTCACAGGTCAAACGTGCCCTAAACTTTACAGTACTCATATTGCCTGATACTTTTAAAAGCAGTAAATACTAATATTTGACCACCATTATTTTATGACCAGTAGGGTAACTTTGTCCCATGCTTTGTGCAAATGCCATTTTTTGGGGTTTTGCAGGTGGCTACTAAAGTGAAACATTTCTTTAGGATGTACTCAATCAACAGACATAAGATGACAACAGTAACACCCTCTTATCATGCTGAAAACTACAGTCCTGATGACAACCGCTTTGACCTCCGTCCTTTCCTTTACAACACACAGTGGGCCTGGCAATTCCGCTGCATCGACAATGAGGTCAGCAGTTCTACAGAACTATGTGATTTCACTGGGATGTATAATACAAGCTTTAATATTGAAACTTTACACAAATATAAATATATATATATATGTATATA
>NW_015664312.1:432731-440228 GCF_001515625.1 Sinocyclocheilus rhinocerous | reverse complement strand
ATAAAGACAAGATAAAAACAAAAACAGAAAAACAACAGAATATACACACAGATTTGTTGCCAGGGTAACAACCACAAAAAAAACAAGGTAATAAAATTACATCTTAAGAAGACAAAAAGGAGGAATATAAAGATACTGTTTTCATAGCTTTCAAATTAACAGAACTTTGGATAGTTTCCACATACTTATCTAAGTCCACTTTAAATAAGGAGAAGAGAGGTTTAGAGCCAGTAAACTTTTGTTTATGTATGTGAAATTTAGCTAACAGGAAACATAAATTATGTAATATTTTCTGGTGTTCTCTTTTGAATAGTCAAACAATCCAAAGAAAGCATCATTAAAACAAAAAGAGAAGTCACTTACAAAAGATTGATTAACACTAAAAAGTCTGACCAAAATTTTTCTGTGTAGGAGCATTGCCAAAACAAATGAATGTCATCTTCTTCAGAAGAATGACAAAAACAGCAACTCACTTCAATGTCTGACTTATATTTCCTAAGAAAGACTTTAGTTGGGTAACATTTGTGAATCAACTTAAATGTTATTTCTTTTACTTTGTAAGTAAGCAGATATCTATGAGGCAAGGTCCATACTTTCTCCCAAGGTATATTTTCCACAATGCTATTCCAATAAGGTATTATGTAAGGAATAGTTGTTATCTCTCTCTGAAAAAGAGCTCTAATTTTATAGTTATTTTTTTGTTGATCTGTAAAAAAGCAAACACTTCCGATCATTGTGTCAGTTAAATTGACATGTACATGGCCATGGAAGTGTAGTACCTTGTAACAGAAAAGACACACCAGAGGGAATGGCATTGAAAACAGTTCTTTCTCACTTTTGTTCTTTCAGTCATAATGATGTAGGACCTTCTTCAAAAGGTGTCCTCAGTCTCATCGACAGCAAAGGATGGTTTCAATTTCAAAAGTATATATTCCGTATTCATGAAAGATGTTCTAAACGATTAAGTCCCAAAATAAAAATTAAGAATGGAATTGAAGATCCAGCACGTGAAATAAGATTTTAAAAAGTAACGGTATCTCTAAATCTTCTAGCTCCAGACTCCAATTAGCTGAATACTACACAGTCTGTCCATCCTATCTGAAGAAAACAAAAAAACCCCGGAGCAGTTCGTGCTTATGTGGGTATCAAGAAGGTCATCTGCTGCACTGAAACTTCGATGGCATCATTCATCCTAACTGATCTTTGGTAGAAATCCTTTTACCGTCCACATATGCAAACGGCCCTCTGAATCCTGCTCTCTTCCCCTCCTTTCTCGCTCGTTCGACAAGAGGCCAAAGTTTGTTCCTGGCGTCTTTGGCGCTTTGTGTCAGGTCTTCAAAAATCCTGATTTTCCGTTCTTTGAGGACGGCGGCGGTTCTGGCATCCCTCCAGATTTGATCTCGGACGTTGCGTGAAAGAAACTGTACGATGATGCGGCGGCTCGAGCGCGCTCCCTCAGATCGAGGACCCAGTCTGTGGGCGACATCAAGCGTGTAGATGAGCTGGTCTGCTGTCCCAGGAGAAACTTTACAGAATAAGTCGATTAGAATCTTCCGGACATCTTCTCCTCGCTGCTCCTGAATATCGGCCACTCGTAGATTCCACCTCCTTTTGTAAGCCTCCAGTTCGTCGCATTTCTCACATAGCACACAGTTCTCTTTTCCCAGTGATTCCACCCGGTTCTGTAATGAGCTCACCTTGCTTGTTACCTCTTCTACTTGATTGCTCATCAACTCAAGTGCCTCAGTCACACTGTTTAATGAATTCTTATTGTCTTTCACTGTTATCTCGAGGGACTGCATGCGATTCAGAAATTCCAACTGCATTTTTTCAACTCGCTCCAAAACTTCCATCAGGTGTAAATTGGAGACGGTCTGATTGTCCGACGCCACTCTGTCGACCATTTTTTATTTTTTTGGAAGGCGGTTTAGGAGTTTAAGGTAAGGGAATTTTCGATCCAGAGGCATTCACTGCGTCATTCCCCTTGAAGGCGGCATCCAGAGATTTTCTCGCGTAAGAATGCATGGCACCTCGAATATGCCTATCATCTTCCATCGCACTCGTTAAAAGTTAGAAAAAAGTTAGATCACTTAGATCACTTACTTAGATCACTATAGAAAGTATTATTATGTTCCCTTTTACATGTGTCAACTACAAAATAAGTGCATAGCTTCAGCACATGGATGTTACACAGTCGCCATCTTGGCCCGACCTCGATTCCTCACTGTTGTTTTTGATTCTTTTTCGATTCTTGTTTTTTTACTGGAAAAACATTTGGGACAGTAATTTTTTCTGTTAATGGACTGCCCAATTTCCAATGAAACATAGTCTGAACCTGACTCTTGTAGGCTAATGTCTTACTTATATTTACAAAATTACATACAACTTGCGCTTGTCTTTTTAGAGGACCATGCTTTCCCTCAAATCTCATGCACCAAAATTTAGACAGTGGGCCAAATTTGATCATCATTCGCCAGTAATGAGTCATAAAATGATGCTTTGGTATTAGTGATTTGTTTGGATATAGAGTCTTAAACAAGTTATGGTGATCAATAACTAGCTGCTTTAAAAATACAGCTAATCCTTTGGTAACAACTGGTGCAAAATTTATACTACAAATTTCTCTAAGGAGAAGGAACAATGTAAATGTTTGTCTGAAGATCATGTCTGTATGTAGTTTTTCTATTTGTGTGAAATCCATTCTGTTTTATGTTGTATAGGTGGCTATGATGGAGTAATATGGAAGGTGTAAGCACAGCTGTTATCAGAAGCCATTGATCCTTGGTCCAAAGATTCGTCTCGGCCACTGATGTGATATTAGATGCTCAGCAGTTCTCTACACTCTCTCTGTGTAACTGCACATGCACGGCAACTGGTTTTTCACTGTAAATTATACGGTCTTTTTCACTTCCAAAAACGGTATACTACCTAAAATTTATGTCCAATACATGTAATGTCCAATACAGTTTTTCACCGTATATAGCAGAGGAATTTACCATTAACCATTTAACAGGTTTTTACTGTAGCATTTTTACAGTCTTTTACCGTTAAATTCACGGTCATTTTTTTACAGTGTACTGTTGTCAGTCTTATTGCAAAGCTGCTGGTTATGGTTTTCCCGCCAAACATGTCACTTCCTGGAGAATGATTTTGGAAGTGGCTTTTTGTTTAGATCAGGGCTGTCCAAACTCGGTTCTGGAGGACCGGTGTATTAGCTCCAGTTTAGCTCCAACCCTAATTAAACACACCTGAACCAGCTAATAAAGCTCTTACTAGGCATAGAAACTTCCAGTCAGGTGTGTTGAGGCAAGTTGGAGCTAAACTCTGCAGGACACCGGCCCTCCAGGACCGAGTTTGGACAGCCCTGGTTTAGATAATACTTTCAAAAGACTAACAGGATAGAATGCGATATTGAGGACAAATAGGCTATTAGATGACCAATTAAAAAATAAATAAATAAAAGTGCGATTTTCATATTTTATTCGATATATGGCATACTATTATTTGGAAGAGATTTTAAATTTCGAAAGGTACTTGAAAGCTGTCTCAAGGCATAAAAATGCGATATTGAGGACAAATAGGCTATTAGATGACCAATTAAAAAATAAATAAATAAAAGTGCGATTTTCATATTTTATTCGATATATGGCATACAATTATTTGGAAGAGATTTAAAATTTGGAAAGGTACTTGAAAGCTGTCTCAAGGCAGAAAGCACGAGAGGGCGGATGTGGACGAGTTGGGTGTTAGAGAATTGACTTCCTCTTCGTATGTGTGAAACGGTCTGAAGTTCTGAACACACACACTGACGTTAGTACAATATCATACACGCGCGCGCACAGAAGTTTTATATAGGCCTACGTATAAATGAGAAGAAAATAGTTTATTTCAGGGAGATTCATTAATTCATTAAAGAGTGTCGCCAGTAAATTCTCACGCTTGCTCAATCCGTTTGCAGCTCATGACGCAAATGAACTCTAAGGTTTTCTTGCATGATGTATCAAATTACAAGTGGAGATAGTTAGACATACCGAAAATGTATTTGTATTGTTTAAAGTTAATTTAATACTTGCCAAATAATATGTTTCACTATTTTAGCAGAAATGTGGGGCAACTAAAGGTGTTTTGGGTGCATGTGTGAAAATCTTGTCCATACTTGTTATAAAAACTCAAAATACAAAATTCTAACATTGTCAAGGTAATCTGAATGTTAAGCGGACAAGTTTATGTTTTAGTCTGTGATTTTGGCATATTTAGAAAACGTTTTTATTTGGTAACATAAGCAGTCAAAACTAACAAAAGAGCAACAATATATAAGTGCAAATGTATATACACACACACATTTTTTTTCTGGAAAAACAAATAAAAATGAATGATGACAAATGAACCAGTCAATTCCAATGAACAACATCAAGTCTCACTCCTACATTTTTGTCATTCAAGAAGCCTCTTTACTTGGATATATGTCACAGTAAGGAAGAAAAGGTCATTTTCCCTTTAATATTCTAACTCATCCTACCTCATCTTCCTATACCTAGTGGAAATATGTTAACACCGAAAAGAAAACTAAAATTACAAAGCCATTTCATATAGTTTTTTAAGCTTTATTCACAGAATCTTGTTGTTGGATTGGATCAGACATGTTGTCAGTTACCACAGAAAGGTTAGACTTGTCTCTTAATTTGTAAAATCAAATAAAATGCACATTCTAGAGGGTTTACAAGCAGAAGTATTCCTTGAATATTTGTTACAGTGCTTGTATACATTTTTCCTTACAAAAACGTTTGTTTTTGGAGCTGTTAAGTTGTCCATGTCATCCTTGTGTGGTGTGATTACTGTTCTAGGCAGAAGAACTGCTACAGTAATTATGCATTACCAGAATAGTTCCTGTGGTTGAAATGTAAACAGTACTTACAGTTACATCATGTCCCTTTCTGGGATCCTTGCAGGGTTAGAAATCACCCATGCTGGGTATAACACATATCAACTCTCTAGTCAATTTGGTGGGATGTGATTTATAAATTTATCATTTTACATGCCATCATTATCAGAGCGCTTCCCATAAAAGCAGCCTCCAACATTACCAAAACAAAGTGAAAAGAGGGTTGCACATTGGACGAGACAAACATCCTGTCAGGACACAGTGAGCCACTCACATAGTTTCCCATTGAATTACATTAACAACAGTTTGGGAGAAATATATGTACATACTGATTTCACCCTAGTCTGGTAGATGTATTGTGCATTTTTCAGTAATAAGTATGTTTGTTTTTTTTTGGCTTGAGTAATGTCTTCATATAGAGAATTATATCAGAGCAACCTGTTTCTTTCCATTAGCCATTTGTGTGACCAGTTTACTGTCTTACGGAGCACTTGGAGACATGAGGCCACTTTTTCAACCCGCTCTCACTTCCTAGGGGTCCGATAAATGCCACATGTCCAAGACTTTTGTGTGTCATTATATAAACACCAAAGCGTGTTTTTTGCAATGCGCCGTAATGGTTTAATTAAAAAAAAAACATTTGTCATCAATATACTGATACAAATTTTACATTCATTAAATCATTTACAGATGCCTTGGGAGTGAAAACAGGTTGGCATTTTTTTATGGAGATCAATGGAAGAAAGGCTTTGATTCTCAGTACGCTGACTTTTGTGAGGAAACATTTGATCAGTTTTTGAAATGACATCCTGTCCGCTAATCTTCAGTGTGTTTAACATTAAACATTGATTTTGGAGTAAGCTGTATTTGGAAATTAAATGCTGTCACAGAGATTTTGATAATCCAGTTTATGTGCAATATATTTGTTTTGGATATTAGAAGTTCTAAATTGCCAATAACTTAATTTGCCTAGTGAGTGAAAAAGTTGATTTAAAACCCTGTGTATGTGTGTGTGTGTATCATGCAGAAGTTACTGTGTTTACTGACTTGTTGACATGTGGTCATGACAAGACACACGTCACATGTATTGTGACAGTTATTTTCTCGACAGCATGACACATATTGTATTGCATTGGACAGACAACATTCCTGTAATTATATTGACCTATAGCCTTTAGCTGCTTATGTGGTATGTTTCTCTCTGTCAATATCAGATTTGTTATTGGATCTGCTTTCCCACACTCTCTTTCTTGAAGGGGTCTGGGGTTCACTATTGCTGTTGTACTGGCCCTAGCCTTCATTGAGACACCCTCCTCTCTGACCTACACCTCGGACATTCGTTTCAAACCCAAGCCCTGGGAGCCACCCTGTGGACTGACGGAGGGGATTGAGGTGGTCTGCCTTTGTATCTTCATCCTAGATTTCACTGTGAAGGTAGGAATCTAGAAATATATTCAGTTGACTGTTGGGATAGCATTCAATGGATAGTTCACCCAAAATTACTGTCATTATTTGTCATTCAAACCTGTATGACTTTCTTTCTTTTGTGGAATACAATGTCCAAGCTGCTCTTTTCCATTTTTGGTGAACTATCCCTTTAACAGTTAAACTGACCTATCTGACCATTTGTTTTGTAATGTTTAAGTTGCTTAATATGATATTAAGGAACATATTGGATATATTGTTTGTTTTGCAGAGTTATCTGATAGGATGGGAGGAGTTTCGTATGAACAAATGGCTGATTGGTTATATAGTAGTGATTACAGCATCAGTTATTGATTGGATGTTGAGTGTTAGCATGGCATGCAATGAGGTGAGTTCATGAAAACAAAAAAAAAAAAAAAAAAAATATATATATATATATATATATACAGTATATATGTCAACCTGTTGTTATTTTTATTTTTGAATCGATACATTGATAATTGATTTCTTTATTTTATTTTTAATTAGCACTTACAGTCCTTCATACACTTAAAGGCATAGTTAACCCATATATGAAAACTCATAATTTACTTGCCTTCATTTGAAGAACAGACGAGTTATCTGATAGGATGGGAGGAGTTTCGTATGAACAAATGGCTGATTGGTTATATAGTAGTGATTACAGCATCAGTTATTGATTGGATGTTGAGTGTTAGCATGGCATGCAATGAGGTGAGTTCATGAAAACTGTATTACAGAGCTGCTTATTTATTGTGCCTCTTTACACTATAACATAACTATCACATAACAATATTTACACTATAAAAAATGGTGTGTAACGTTTTAACTGAGAAATTGTTAGTAAATTTCACAAATAATTACAAATAAATGGCAAGTAATGCATTAAATTAAACTGAAGATTGAAATAGTATTAAGTTAAATGTGACAATAAAGCAATAAATTAATAAACCATTCTTCGATATGACATAAATATACCTCTTTATGTAGTTTCTTGAATTTATATATCGAAAGTCCCCACATGTGATCTGCCCAACACTATTATCAAAATAAAATGTTCTTATAATGCATAAAAATGCAAGTACAATTTTATTATGAATAAAATTTATTAAAGTGCAGTTAAATTTTTTTGTTAATTTTTTTCCGTTTAACTACATTTTAAACATGATTAA
>NW_015664312.1:418327-422891 GCF_001515625.1 Sinocyclocheilus rhinocerous | reverse complement strand
TATATATATATATATATATATATATATATATATATATACAGTATATATGTCAACCTGTTGTTATTTTTATTTTTGAATCGATACATTGATAATTGATTTCTTTATTTTATTTTTAATTAGCACTTACAGTCCTTCATACACTTAAAGGCATAGTTAACCCATATATGAAAACTCATAATTTACTTGCCTTCATTTGAAGAACAGACCAAAATTTAAGTTGTATTTTAAATCTTGGCCTCCATTGTCACTCGAATCTCATTTGCATAAGCACATCAAATATGACCTGAGGGAAATGAAATGTTCATTTTTGGACAGTCTATTCCTTCATAATCTTAAACAAGTAAATACTGAGCATGTCTCAGTCAGCTGTCAGCTTCAGGTCTGTTGATTGTAATGTTGCCCTGTCATTCTGTCCCACAGAATTTAAGAGTCAGGAGACTAATTCGACCATTTTTCCTCTTGCAAAACTCCTCCCTGATGAAGAAAACTCTAAAATGTATCAAAAAGACTCTTCCAGAAATAGCAAGGTAATAACATAATCTCTGTGAAAAAGTTTTTTTTCCCTTAACAGTCTGCATTTAATTCCTTATTTTCACTTCTCAATGTGTGTGCAGTTCCATTCTAATATTATAATTAAAAAATGATGACAATAAACATTGACCAGAAGTGTTCTCTCTGTTTTTCTCTCTTTCTGTTTCAGTGTTATCCTGCTTTTGGCATTACACCTCTGCTTATTCACCATGATTGGAATGCTGATCTTTTCCAAATCAGATGTAAGAAGTGATCACATCTCTATCATATCATTTCTATCAGTGCTTATATGGGCCCACTTTTTGATTTAAACAAACCCCTATCCCCAGATACTACATTTTGCCACAAAACTCATCCCTAGAATTTGTGCATTGGACATGAATGATACCTCAGTGCAGTTTGCTGTTAATTTTCTAAGCAATTAGATTGAAGATATTCACTGGGCAGACAATAAAATGGTCAAAAAACTCCTAAAGACTTGTGTTAAAGGAGGAACCTGAGTCATATCTAGAGACCACAATATAGAGGGTGTGGGATCTTGTGACATGGGCCAGTTTAGAGGACACATAGCAACCATGCAAATCACCCTAGTAGAACACCGTGCAACCACAGAGTTACATGCTGAATACCTCAGAATACCTCAGCAACCACACAGCATCCATCCTCCAAACACGATTTTTGCATGGGCAAGCAAATATAGTAATCAGGGTTTGTGTGGGTCTTTAAAAGTCTTAATTTGACACAATTTAAGACCTTAGAAAGTCTTAAATAAGAGCAGAAAGTCTAAAATTGATAAAGTCATGGCATTAAATGTTACATGCATTGCAAAAGTGAATATCTTCCTCCGTATATTTGTTTTCCAATACAAATATCTAAATATCCTCAAATCAAGATTGAAAAATGTAACAAAATTGAGTGAGTTTATGCTTAAAACAAGAACAAATATCAGTGGGGTATGAAAACTTGTTTTCCCTTTTAATTAACTAGATTTTTTTCTGAGCCCTTTGGCAGATATTGTTCATGTTTTAATCAAACTCACTTCATTTAGATCAATTTCAGGCTTCTTATGTCATTTTGCTCCTCTAGTAAATGTATCTCGACTTAAGAGTCTTTAGACATTTTACACAAAATTACTTTGGAAGAAAATCACTTTTTTTGAAGTGTGATCAGAAGGTAAAGTAAAAGTTTTTTTCTCTCCATATACTAGTGGTTGGAAGGAGAGCTATTCAAGCCATAAGTTTTTGTGTGTGTGTGTGTAAAAAAGTGTTACTAATACAACTCGTTGTGTGCTCTCTCGACATTTACATTAAGAGAGCACATTGACTTATTGTCTTCTCTTTAGTTTGTTCCTTAAATTTTCTTTATTTGTTCTTAAAACGGTCTTAAATAGTCTTAAATTTACCGTCATAAAACCTGCAGAACCCCTTAGTAATGTACTAAGGGCCAGATTTACTAAACAAGACAAATTAGTACGAGAGCGCAGTTCCAAAATATTTCACTAAAGATGGGAGTGGAAAGTTCTGCATGTGATTTACTGACAATGCGTAAATTAAAGAACACAGATGCAACATCTCATTTCTATAATAACCAATGCAATTTTCCAAGATCAGCACATATTAGCGTAAGGTTGCAAACAAGCAGAGCAAATTAAAAATAACGTGGCTTGGCATGCAATATGTTCTGATAATGCCTTCCTCTGGCATTCCAAATAAATTAATATGAGTGGAAAAAATTATTTACTTTCTACCATGTGCTCTGTTTTCTGCGATGCTTCCTCCTGGCAGCAGCAATCACAGCCATGTCAAGCGCAAAATAGGTTAAGAATTGCTACAGTTGACTGAATAGATGTGTTTCTGTAGGACCCTAAGAAGAATGGAGAATGGGAAACCTACTTCAAAAACCTGCCAAAGTCCCTGTCTTCTCTGCTAGTGCTGCTAACAACAGCCAATAACCCTGACGGTACGTCTTCATTTGACTGTTAATGTTGTTAAAGTCTCTCATGAGGTGCAACTCTCTGAATGACTCAGTAAAGTTTTAAATGGTCAGTGACACAGATGACATTTTGGCACTGCTGTGTCGAATTCTCAGTCATCTCTGGCTCATTGCAGTGGAGGCTATGAGTCATTGGTAACCACATGACATGATGTCTTGTAACTTGTCACAACGTTCTGTTAAACTTTCACAGGTATCTGTATTTGTTTCAAATGTGAAACGTCCTACAATGGCCTACAACGTCTCGTAGTCTGTGTTCATTACAACATGTCTTCCTCTCTCAACAGTCATGATTCCAGCATACTCTCTGAACCGTGGCTATTCTATATTTTTTATACTCTTTAGTGTGTTTGGTAAGTTTTAATGGCAGATCAGATCAGTCACACACACACACATATACATACATACATACATGCATACATACACTACTGGTCAAAACTTTGGAATAATATAAGATTTTGTTAATATTTCAGAAAGAAGTCTCTGAAAACTGAAAACTCAACTTTTCTATTACAGGAATAAATTGCATCAAATTTGCATTAAGTTTACATGTATTTAAAAATGTTTACTGTATTTTTTATCAGCTTTGGTGAGCATAAGAGCCTTCTTTTCAAAAAACTTTTGACTCGTAGTGTATATTTACACACACTGCAGTTAATATTATTTGCATTCAAAACTTTCAACCTGCATTTTTTTTTTCTGTCAGGAACGTATTTGTTAATGAATCTAATGACGGCTATTATTTATAACCAGTTCAGGGGATATTTACTGGTGAGTGAAAGTTACGTGACTTACATTAGACATTGTTTTAAGAATTTGGTGCTTGTTTGCTAAAGGAATAGTTCAGCAATCTATATTCTGCTATTATTTCCAAACTCATATGTGACCCTGGAGCACAAAACCAGTCTTAAGTCGCTGGGGTATATTTGTAGCAATAGCCAAAAATACATTGTATGGGTCAAAATGCTAGATTTTTCTTTTACTTTTCCATACAACAAAACTGACCAGGGGCCATCAAGCTCCAAAAAGAACAAAAAAAGCACAATTAAGGTTTTCTATATGACTACATATAATGCACTGTTTTTCAAGTCTTCTTAAGACATACCATATTTTTTATTGTATGGAAAAGAGTCACGTTACCATTCTTCAAAAATTCCTCGTGTTTTGTGAAGTTATACATGTTTGTGACAAAATAAGGGTCAGTAAATGGTGATTTTAGGTAAACTGTTCCTGTAATTATTGGTGTTATCATCTGTGTGTTTAGATGTCGGTTCAGACGTCTATAATCAGGAGGCGTCTGGGTATTCGGGCTGCTTTCGAGGTGCTGTGCTGTCCAGGCCGAGGGCACACTAGCACTCAGTCTGAAGGCCATGTGTAAGATCCAGTCCTCTCCAACATTGTAGTATTTCTTCCTTATAGCATGTATTCACTCTTATTCACATCTCTGATGTGGTGTTTTATGCCTTGTCACATGATTTTTCCTGTTGCTGCTCAGGGAGCGAGTGGCAGTGAACATGTTTCTTCAGGTCATGGATAGAGTCCACATGAAGTCTTACTGCAGACAGGCTATCATTAAGGTCAATACAGATGGCAAAATAGTTTCTTAAAGTAAAACGTGTGTGCCATGGTTGATTGTTCGACCTGTCTTTTGTTTCCTCCAGGCAGGACCTTATTGGTGTTATAAATAACCTTTTTAATGATAGTTTCTCCATTAATATTAGTATGTTAATATCATTAATATTAGTAATATGTGTATATATTATTTATGAATATTGTTTTTTACCCCTCTATCTGCCTGGTCTTATAATATTTTGAAGTGTCTTTTAGGGTTTTACATAAAATCAACAACAACAACAACGTGTCAGTTCGGTACGTTTTTTTTTAATGACGTGAAACTGTAGCAAAAATGACAGTGTTCTAACAACAGTTAATAGCAGAATACATTAATAAATGACAATGGACATTGAACATAAATAAATGCTTAAAGAAATAAAACAAAATAGAACATAAGATAGTGTATTGAAGACCAAGCTCCAGTGAA
>NW_015664312.1:416987-418262 GCF_001515625.1 Sinocyclocheilus rhinocerous | reverse complement strand
TGACAGCATCTGAAATGCACAATTGAGTTTAGATACACAGTTTGTCTCCTTTCATTTGTTTATGTGAAAACAATTGTTTATGAAGGCCAAAAGTATATGTGAGCACTTCACAATGTTAAAAGGAAAAAAGTAATATAAAGTCAAGGGATAGGGTATGTTTATGCATAAACAAACATACTAAACATACCATACTATAACAAAATGGACCAAAAATTCAATTTCTTTGTTACTTACTTAGTGAAGAAGAGGAGAGTATCCTTAACTGAATAGAGCTGGTCACACTTACATGCTCTCTTAAACTAAAAAGAGAAAAGACATAGGAAACCAATTAGCATTTGAAAGTTAGAATTTATAGACATTTTAAGAAAGAAATTATTTACCTGTTGAGAGTGTGTTGACAGTCTGTGGTTGGATCACTGAGCTCCAGAAAATCAGTAATGAGGCATTTTAGAGTGTAGCCTCGGTTAGGGTTTTACATTAAAACAACAACAATAATAACAACAGCAGCATGTTGTGTGAATTATGTTTTTATTGACATGCAAAATTATCAGTGCTCTTAACAACAGTTATTAGCTGAATACATTAATGAATGACAATTGACATTGAACATGAAGAAGTAAAATACAAAATAATAAAAAAAAATAGATGTGATGAAGACCAACTTTCAGTGAAACAATCACAATCCAGTCAATATGATGCCTTAACGTCCATCAATTTGGTGTGATAAAGTAGCGATTTTTCTCTGCAGATGATGAGGTTGTGGGATGTGATACATCTGAAATACACAATTGAGTTTAGAGTTACAGTGTGTCCATGTGTTTGCGTAAAAACAATAATGTTTATGAAGGCCAAAAGCAAAAATGGACAGTATATGAGCCCTTCACAATCGTAAAAGAAAAAAGTGATATAAAGTCATGGGATAGTTTTAATATTTTTTGTGACTGGGTATGTTTATACATAAACCCAAGTAATAATTTAAAAAAAAATCTAACAATATGAATTATAAATTTTGTCTCTTTTACTTACTTAGTGGAGAAGAGGAGAGAGGTTTCCACAGCTTAGAAGAGCTGCACACACTTACATGTGACCAAAAAAAAACAGTTGTTTGGAAACCAGTTACATTTTTAAAGTTAAATTTGTATTTAAATTTTAAGAATGAAACCATTAACCTGTTGAGAGTTTGTTGACAGTCTGTATTGGATCACTGAGCTACAGAAAATCAGTAATGTGGAGGAGCTTTGTCAGTTACAGATTTGAAAAACAAAAGGGCGGGAA
>NW_015664312.1:399691-411349 GCF_001515625.1 Sinocyclocheilus rhinocerous | reverse complement strand
TCTTTGTTACTTACTTAGTGAAGAAGAGGAGAGTATCCTTAACTGAATAGAGCTGGTCACACTTACATGTTCTTAAACTAAAAATAGAAAAGACATAGGAAACAAATTAGCATTTGAAAGTTATAATTTATAGACATTTTAAGAAAGAAATTATTTACCTGTTGAGAGTGTGTTGACAGTCTGTGGTTGGATCACTGAGCTCCAGAAAATCAGTAATGAGGCATTTTAGAGTGTAGCCTCGGTTAGGGTTTTACATTAAAACAACAACAACAACAATAATAACAACAGCAGCATGTTGTGTGAATTATGTTTTTATTGACATGCAAAATTATCAGTGCTCTTAACAACAGTTATTAGCTGAATACATTAATGAATGACAATTGACATTGAACATGAAGAAGTAAAATACAAAATAATAAAAAAAAATAGATGCCAACTTTCACAACTTTCAGTGAAACAATCACAATCCAGTCAATATGATGCCTTAACGTCCATCAATTTGAGTAGCGATTGTAGCGATTTTTCTCTGCAGATGATGAGGTTGTGGGATGTGATACATCTGAAATACACAATTGAGTTTAGAGTTACAGTGTGTCCATGTGTTTGCGTAAAAACAATAATGTTTATGAAGGCCAAAAGCAAAAATGGACAGTATATGAGCCCTTCACAATCGTAAAAGAAAAAAGTGATATAAAGTCATGGGATAGTTTTAATATTTATTGTGACTGGGTATGTTTATATAAACCCAAGTAATAATAAAAAATATCTAACAATATGAATTATAAATTCATTGTCTCTTTTACTTACTTAGTGGATGGAGAAGAGGAGAAAAGTTTCCACAGTTTAGCAGAGCTGCACATACTTATATGTGACCAAAAAAAAACAAAAAACAAGATAAGAACATGTTTGTTTGGAAACCAGTTACATTTTTAAAGTTAAATTTGTATTTAAATTTTAAGAATGAAATCATTTACCTGTTGAGAGTGTGTTGACAGTCTGTGGTTGGATCACTGAGCTCCAGAAAATCAGTAATGAGTTGCTTTGTCAGTTACAGATTTGAAAAACAAAAGGGCGGAAATAAAGAACTCTAAACTCTTAACACAAAGAACCATTTCAGTATAAAAGGGTTCTTCAGAATGCTATGGTTCTAAATAAAACCATTACTGCATGTAAAGAACCATTTTTTTTAGAGTGTAATTACCACGTTCAAGGTCCAGAAAAGTACCAAGATGATCGACAAAGTAGTCCGTGTGACATCAGTGGTTCAACTATAAAGTTACGAAGCTACGAGAATACTTTTTTGCGCAAAGAAAACAAAAATAACGACTTTATTCCACATTTTCGTCTCTACTGCGTCACATTGGACGCGCGTTTATGACAGTACCATGCGTGTGGTGGAAAACGATGGTGAGTAATTAATGACAGAATTTTCATTTTTGGGTGAACTATCCCTTTAATTAGTCCAATACAACAACAAAACAGGCAAGGATAGATAACTGTTTAAAGTTTGCATCTTGTAAGTTTGCTTCATTTTGTTTAGCTCCTTTTAAATAAATACAATTAATAGAGCATTCTTGAAAATAATGTGTTCTTCAACCATGGTCCAAACAAATGAGTTAAATTATTATAGTAAATAAAATAATGTATAATAATACATAATATGATAAATTAATAAATTATTATTAAATTGATATATTATTGAATATAATATGTATAATTAATATAAATTGTGTAGAAAATTCTTTTGTAAACATTGAATATTAATACCATATTATTTTTCAGGAAATGCCTCATGTTTTGCGTTTCATCATGTTAATTGGTGATTCAGCTTGAAATTGGAGTGTAATATTAAACTACACTTACGGCAGACTTTCTTTGATTTTCATTTAAATTTGATTTTACTTCCTTAGGTTCAAATTGAAGGAGTTGAACTGGAATTTTAAGTCACTTTCAATTTAATTCTGAATTTATCTTTGGTGTCAACAGATGCATTGACTGTTCTGTTTTTGTCTTTTCCCTGCAGCATCCACCAAAACCAGAGTACAGTTCTCCTGTCCTACAGCTTATCCAGTATATCTACAGTCACTTTTATATTACTATACTGGGGAACGTTGTTGCTCTGGCTAATGTCATCTGTATCTGTGTAAGAAACCGTATTTCCTTTGACTTGCTTTTATTATCACATACATCACCCTACATGAAGAACATTACATACATTTCCAGAATTCAGTAGATTAAAACAGGGTTTTCCAAATTGGTTGTTCACCACCTAGTGGTTCATGATGGAGCTGCAAGGGGCTCTTGAGATAGAAATTCCAAATTAAATGGAATTGAATTTAAATACATAAGTTTTAATATGAAATAATCAAGTGTTACACTTTACTCTTACACAAACAAGTCATTAAATGTAAATTTAAATTTAAACACTGACCGCAGATTATACTTTATACAAAACAGTGAAATCCACAAATGTAAAAGTGCTCATACCATAAAAACTTACAATTCATATAATTAAAAATTTGTTTAATAATTGTATTATTCATTTTTTTTTTATTAAAAAAAAAAATAGAGCATTATTTGAAATCAAATCAGAAAATTATTTGAATAATTTAGTTCACAAAAATAGATCGCAAAGTCTATGTTGAGCGCATGTTTCTAGTTTTATTGCGAAATGGTACCATCTTGTGGATAGCATATGCAAAAAACAAACCGTGTACTGAGTAGTTGTTTCGAATCTTTGAATCTTGAAGTTCATCTTTGATATTTGTTATTGTTTTTCTGCAGACTGTCTTGGTTCTGAATTCAGAGAAATCTGCCTCCGAGAAAAATAACTTCTATATGGAGGTGACCGTTTCATGCACTGACAAAAAAAATTATGTTGCTGTAATAATATAATTTCATATAGAAATATTAGTGGTTGGTTTGTTTGTAAAACTAAATTGTGTTAAATCCTTTGGCTGGATTTAAAAAATGCCCTGGTGTTTTTTCAGCAATAGTTGATATATGTGTTTTCTGAATTTTGAGTGGTTCTATAAATATAAATCTAAATATATTTTCTGTCTTTTAGATCCTCAACTGTATTTTCATCCTGTACTATTTAATAGAGATGCTGCTGAAAATAGTGGCTTTTGGTTGGAGAGGTTACCTGTCTTACAGGAATAACATTTTTGATGGATTCCTCACTGTTCTTCTTCTGGTAACATTTCCTGTCTTTTTTTTTTTTTGTAATTTAATGCTATTTAAAATTATCATTAGGAATTCTGCAGTATGCATAGCTGTTTAGGTGGTGAAGGCAATAATTGGAGATGTATTGTGTTTTTCTTTTATTCTCAACAGGCAATTCAGATTGCCATATTCATCATGTACAGGATTCCATATGAGGACGTGTGAGTGTACTCAATTTGAAGATCAAATCACCTGATCTCTTCTCCAAATGCTTTAATGTGACGTTTTACTCTTATCTTAACAGGGATCCGGTTCCACAACGTGTGATGGCTTTGTGGGAGATGGTGCGACTGGTCAACATGTTGATTGTTTTCCGTTTCCTCAGGATAATTCCAGAAATCAAGGTTGGTGATGGGCTCCTCACATTAATCACCACATTAATCTCCTAAATGCACACTAGCTGCAACGATACTACAGCTGTGCTAAACATACCGCCCATTTATTTTTTTTTTTTTTTTTTTTTTTTATTGTTTCTTGCAGGTCACCATTCAAATTGAAAGGTTTGCAGTGCACCAAAATAAAAAAGATTGCAAAATGCAAAATAAACTTTTTAGCCACCAAAAAATATAAATGGCCTGGACAATTTTGGCACCATTTATTTAAAATATGGTCCGATTTTAAATTACTATCTGATTTAAAATGACTTCTTCCAACTGTTGTTTTCAGCTCTTTTCATGGCATTTAGGGGTATTTTGATCTGTACTCATTGCTTGCCACTTCAGAACAGTGCAGTATTTTAATTCCAACCAATAATTATCCTCCTGGAAGGCCCATGACTTTCAACAGACACACAGCATAATTGGTCAGATAGATAGATCGATCGATAGATAGATAGATAGATAGATAGATTTCTATTCTGAGTTTTTTTTCTTCAGGCCTTTGTCTTTCTTACTGGTTTGCTTTTCTTCCAAAAAGAAGCTTTGCTTTTTTGGTGCTAATAACTTGCTGACTGTACGTTATTTCTTACATATTTAAAAACAATTCACTGGAGCCAGTATTTTTTCACATAATTGGCATAATTGGTCATACCGTAAAGAGCACTAATACATGCTTAAAGTCTTTTTTTTTGTGTGTGCACACTTTAGTTGATGGCCGTGGTGGCCAGCACTCTTGTGGACCTGGTGAAAAACTTGCGGGCATTTGCTGGCATTCTATTGGTGAGTGAACAGACTCCGTTTACTAGCAGTTTTATCATTGATAATGAGGTTGGTCTCTCTTCACTTGTACATTTCTCTGATGCAGGTGGTGTACTATGTGTTTGCAGTTCTTGGTACCTGGCTTTTCCAGGGAGCTATAACCCCTCCATCAAACATGAGGTACTGTTCATCAACTGCACATTTAACAGGAAACATAAAAATACAGTAAAAACTATTGTGAGATAATCTTACAATTTAAAAATAACTGTTTTCTTTTTTAATGTAATTTTAAAATGTAATGTATTCCTGTGATTCCATTACTCTAGTCTTCAGTGTCACATTATCCTTCAGAAATCAAATCATTATTATCATATATGCTCAAGAAACATTTCTTATTATTTTCATAGTTTTTAGAGCCTCTTCTCTCTATATATGCTCTCCTTTCAGTCTAATCTCCGACTCCAGCACAGAGAACAAAACGGGGGGTCCCTTCAGCATGGATTGTGGCACTTTTGAACAGCTGGAGTACTGGCCAAACAACTTTGATGATTTTGCTGTAAGTTGCACAGAGGTATCTGGGAACTTGGTTTTTAACAAGTTCCCAGAATGCTATAATAAGCACGTATGAGGAATAAGTAGTCAGTGGATTTGAACAAATTTGCTAGGTTTATAGTATTACATTGTGTTTTCAGATTTGTTTTTATTTTAATACTATTTTCACATTTGAAAGTGGCAATTAAAATATTATTCCCGACTATATTTCTGTTTTGTTTTTATATATTTTAGGTTTAAGCCAACATAAAATTAAGGAAAACTGTTTTTTGGTCTTACAAATAAATGTAACTGTATTCTTCCTGTCATATTTTTCCAGTCCTCTCTGGTTCTGCTCTATAACATCATGGTGGTGAATAACTGGCACGTTTTCACGGACGCATACACCAGATACACTACGGAGTAAGCTAGACACCCTACACACACACACACACCCTGTGTCTGTCTTTAACACTTTTGCTTTAACTGAACAGAGTTTTGTCAATTTGTACCCATAATTCTTCCATGTCAGGTGGTCCTTGGTGTATTTTGTGGCCTGGTGGTTGACATCTTCAGTCATGTGGGTCAACCTATTTGTGGCACTCATTTTGGAGGTATGTAGATTGTTTGGTGAAAATAATTCAAAACTGACCATATTTACATTATTAATACACATTCCTAGTCTTAATGTGAATTACACAGTGCACATTATTCCAAAAGGAAAAAAAAATATGTACTCCTATTTTTATGACAGAAATCTGATCTGAACAAATTATCAATAGCATGATTTTTTCCCCCCAAACCAGTAAAGCACACACCCTGCCCCATAGCTGATTTTAAAGATTTCATTGGTCACAGTGCTGATTGCCTATAGAACACTGAAACCAATACTAACCCCTAACCTTAATTACAGTAGTAGCACATCCTGTTAGTTAGCATTACTGTTTGTCATGATCAGATCATGAACTGAATCAATAAATTCGGACCTTTTCTTGACAGAGCAGTAAATTTGTTTCTAAGCATGCTAGTTAACCCTGTTTTTTTTCTTCTTCTCTCCTTTGTTCAGAACTTCACCTATAAGTGGGACCGCAGTAACGCTCTCTCTGTTGAGGATGTGGAGAGAATTGCCTATCAAAGCACTGTACAGCTTATGTTCAGGTATGAATAAAGCTATTCGAAAAGTTCTTATCAATGATTCTAGAGACCTGGGAGAAAACGAGTCGCACGGTTTTACTGGCCATTAGTTCTAAAAATAGCAAACATTTCCACTTTAAAATGAATCGGTGAGAATCAATAGAATAGGACCAATAGAACTGTTTCAGATTTGATTGTTAAATATTTTGTGAACACCATCAAGTTGTCAGTCCTGTCAGAATGTTTGTCTGACAGTGGTGATAATTCAAGAGATGGAGCTGAAAATAAATTGGAAATGAAGTGAATTGAAGTGAATGCTTGTTTTGTCAATACAAATTCACAGTACACATTCTTTTTGAATCTCACAGTGTTGATCTGTATTGAGTTATATGGAAGGAAAAACTATTTTTGTAGACAAAATGGAAGCATGAATGAATGGTAATGGAATGAATACATGTTAAACTAATTATTACAAAACACTTGGTATTTAAGCATTTATTTTTGCAGTCCTATAGCCTGTCGGTGATTTATAGTTTTATTTTGAACAAATGATTTCAAATTTCTTAAATATTAATTAAAATAAATACAATTATATCGGCTTTATATTGGCCATCGGCCACCCTGCTTTCCAAGATATCGGCATCGGTATCGGCTGTCAAAAAACCCATATCGGTCGACCACTAGTCTTGTATGTGATTTTATGGGAACAAGCGAGTATACCTTAGCTCCAAACCTTAGCTCCAATACTTGACAGAATTTGCCTGAGGTTCCTGTGCTCAGTATTTCAGGCTGCGCTCTGCTCTTTCCTCACAGCTTTCCCTCACATTCCTCTCTGATTAAGGAAGGGTAATGATTTAATTTAGTGGAATGTGGTGTGGTTTATCCTGCTGTTTATCACTCCTCACGATCAACTACAAATCTTCATTTCCTAATATATAGTATTTCTGCAATACATTTATTTATTTCTGTCATTTTGCTGGATCAACATCCTTTGTTGGTCCTGGAACAACATTCCTATCCAACAATCATGTGCCAAACTAAAACTATTTTAGGGGTTTATATGGCAAAAATATCATATCCAGGATATCTGCTGAATTTATAAATCTGCCAAATTTAAGACTTTATAAGAACTGCACATAATAATAATAATAATAATAATAATAATAATAATAATAATGTCTATACAGAACAAACCCATATAATCTCAAAATAAATCATAAATCTCAGATTATTTTACCTAATTCAATAGGTTGACTTAGATTTGCAGTTACCCTGTTTTGCTAATATTAAATTGGTTTATGTACCAGTACATAAATACATATGAATTGGAGGTCAATATGGGATTTTACTGATATGATAATAATGTTTTTAATAGAGCCAAAAAAAAAAAGATTGTGCTGAAACTAGTAAAATGATTTATATTGATAGATTAAATAATGTTATTAGTCTTTCCTTCTTGTGGCTGGGTGGCCCAGAGGGAACTTTATGCATTACGCAGTACTTTTAATTGTAAACAAGCCCTACGTGACTTTTATTTTGAAATGACTACAGTTTACTGAAATGAAATGAAAATGAAAAATTATGTCATCATTTACTTGCTGTACTCTCAAGTAGTTCCAAACCTGTACATGTTTCTTCCTGTTTCTTTTCTATTGAACACACACACCCACACACACACACGCACACAAAGATATTTGAAAGAATGCTGATAACCAAACAGTTGACGGTATCCACTGACTTTCATAGTATGGAAAAAAATAAATAAATACTATGGCTACCGTCAACTGATTGATTATCAACATTCTGCAAAATATTAAGAAATTAACCCTTACAGACTTAGAACAAGTGGAAAGTGAGTAAATGATGAGAGAGAAATTATAGTTTGGTTGTTTAAATATCTGATTTTTTTTTTTTCTGTTCTTTTGCCCATCCTCCGTCTTCAGAGAGCACGTCCAAGAGCCGACAGAAGAAGAGTTACTAGCTCAACTACAACAACATCCTCATCTGCACCTCTCCTGGTGACCCTAAACTCATCCCCCCTCACCTCCAGCTCACGGGACGTCTTTAATACATAATTACACCAAAACACCCAGAATCCTTCAGGACTCCATCACGTCTGTGTAGGCCTTATGTTTACATATCCATCCATTTTGGAGGGGCTGTTTCCCATTATAGGATCTGTGTTGCTTCAGGTCGGCCTGGGAAAGGATGTATGTGTTTTTAACAGAGCGTCACACTGTTTGGAGGAACTTCAATTTATAAAGAGGCTTTAGTTCAAGTCACTTCTGCTGCTGGAGTCCCAGAGTTTTTGTTGTATACTCAAGACAACCTGTAAATTTCAGCAGTGTTCATGATGTAGTATCAGTACCAAAGTTTTTGATTTACGCTAATGTCTGGAAGGAATTCATTTTTTGAGTTTGAAAGTCTTTTTTTTTTGTTTTTTGAGAAACCAAACACATTTTTGTCCTGCATTTTATGATATCAATAATTGTATTTATTTTTGTAAGCCTGTTACAATAAAAAAAAAAAAACTATCTATAGATTTTTAAAATAATGGAAACAAAGGGACATAACTCATTACTGTGTTAAATATTTTTAGCTGTGTTTTATTAATTTGTAGATTCTATATTTTTGACTGTGCCATTATGTCTGTTCAGTGCTTTTATTTATGTTCGATTTTTACTGTATGTTTTACAGAAATCTTTATGGGTGGATCTCTCAAAAACTGTCAAGAAATGTTCAGATCATATTTCGCCCCAGAAAATAAACTAGGAAAGGAAATGGAATCCTTTTACTGTAATGTGAAAAATATATATTATTAATATATAATACAGTTTAATTAAATCAGTTATTGCTTCCTGACAGGAGGATTGAGAAGTGTTTTGTATTATAGTCAATAAAGTAAGTAACATTTTGAATTACGTTGTCACAATGCAAAAAGAAAAAAAAAATCTTGGTCAAATCTCAATGGTGCAAACTGGGTTTAATTTTCTCTTGATGCAAAATCATATTTTTACTTTGGATTTTGGGTGTAATTTGACCCAGCCTGTGCGTCAGTAAATTTCAGTGAGCTTATCCAGTGTCATTATTGGGATATTTTTCATGTTTTCAATGTTATCAACAGATGGTGTTTTGTTGTAATCGATACATTTGGCTGAATATTGGTATAAATGGTTGAATTAAAGCACTATATTGTGTTCTTTCTGGTCTGAGAGCAACTTGTTGATTAAATGTCTGTTAAATGTCTACAGGCAAATTAGATTTATACTATGAGTGGTTTTCTGTGGTATGCTTTACATCAAACCAACTTTAGATGACATTACATAAGAGGCAAAATATTTTTATATTCTGTTTTCATTTTTGTTTTTTAGTTAAAATGTTAGTACTTTTGTTTAGTTTTTTCCAGTTTTTATTCAATTTTTTAAAACATGTCTTCAGTTTTTATACATTTTTATTTCAGTTTTAATTTGACTTATTTTACTACATCAAGTTAAATGAGATGAGAAATGAAAATGAGACACGTTGCATTTATTTTTTTTGGTAATTTTAGTTTTATTAATAAAAAAGTGTTATAACATTGAAAAGAGGATAACACAGGCCCATACTGTGCTTAAGGTCTTACACAAGTGTTTTAATTTCCAAAACAGTCTATTTAGCAAGACCATTTTCTAGGCCAGTTGGAAACTCCCAGGTGATTATATGGACTTCCTCAGCCAGAAAAGTAGATCAACACACACACTTTGCACTGATTTAGGGGGCTAAACACACAAACACACCCTCTTACACAGAGAAACCAGTGTTGTGGACTGCCGGACCTTGTATTGAACACACATCAGAGTGACCGTGACCACACACACACACACACACACCTCACTGTCCAAACAAATACACAAGAGTTCCCTTCCACTGTTTGTTTACTTTTCCTCTAGATGTGTTGTAGCTTCAGTGAGGGTTTTAGTAAGAAATGCACATGTAAATTATCACAGTATATATATATTTTTTTTTTTTACAAGGCAGGTACATTTTTTTGTCATAGCAAATTTATTCAGGTGTAAAAATACACTACCTGTCAAAAGATAGGAATAAATTGTGTATTTCTTTTTAATATTTTCGAAAGTTTCCGTTGCTCATAAGGCTGCATTCATTTGAGCAAAAATTATGTAAAAACAGTAATATTGTGAAATATTATTACAGGTAAAAAAAAAATAACTTTTCTATTTTAAAATATTAAAACATGTAATTTATTCCTGAATTTTAAGCATAAATTGCTCATGTGACATTACTTTTATTCAGCAAGAACACATTAAAATGGATCAAAAGTGACAGTAAAAACATTTATAATCTTACAAAAGATTTCTATTTCAAATAAATTCTGTTCTTATTCAAATAAATGCATTCTTTAATGTCTTGGTGAGCATAAGAGACTTATTTCAAAGACGTTGATATATATATATATATATATATATATTCCAAACTTTTCACATAGTGTATGTACTGTATCATACATGTTGGTCATTCAACAACTTAGAAAACCATGTAAATTATAGCATTATTTAATCAATTATTAGATTAAGCACTTTTATAATGTGTGTGTGCCAGATGCTTCAGGGTAAGCTGTGTCAGTGGCTAAACGGGTAGCATGATTCAAATTCAGTAACTACTGTTACAAAATGTTGAAAATTGCTTTACTGCATTCAAATAGTCTGAATATATAACCTTTATCTTGCAGCTTATGTGAAAAAAAATTGAATAATGTGCAGTGAACTGGATTGTGCATTATCCCTTTTTCTCATTTATGTTTATAATTTTAATTTAAAAATAAATATTGTTCACATATTCACAATTTTAACAACATTTTTGACTTGACACAACTTACCCCTATGGGGCAAGTTGTGTCACTGGATCAGTCATATTTCTAAGGCCCTGTGTTAGGCGCTTCCTTTTAAGTCAGTTGTATTTGTTTTCCAAATTCTCTTTGCCTATAGAGGACAACTTGAAAAGTGGCACAGCTTACCTCACTCTCCCCTGTATATCATTAAGGTATGTTTGTGCCCTACCTTATTTTACTAGCCATGTGAACAACTATGGTTATAGAGTTTGTAAACGATTTAACATGTTTACTCAATATTATTCATCCAACTTCTATTTCAGTTACAATGTCACACTTAAATCAGGACTGTCGTGGTCAGAATTGCTTTGAAGCGCTTTCATAAATGTGACCCTGGACTACAAACCCAGTCTTAAGTTGCACGGGTATATTTGTAGTAATAGCCAAAAATACAGTGGGTCAAAATTATCGATTTTTCTTTTATGCCAAAAATCATTAGGATATTAAGTAAAGATCATGTTCCATGAAGATATTTTGCAAATTTCCTACTCTAAGTATATTAAAACTTCATTTTTGATTAGTAATATGCATTGCTAAGGACTTCATTTGGACAACTTTAAAGGCAGTTTTCTCAGTATTTTGATTTTTTTGCACCCTCAGATTCCAGATATACAAATATTGTCCAAATATTGACCAAATATTGTCCTATCCTAACAAACCATACATCAATGGAAAGCTTATTTATTCAGTGTGTATAAATCTCAATTTTGAAAAATTGACACTTAAGACTGGTTTTGTGGTCCA
>NW_015664312.1:390938-399385 GCF_001515625.1 Sinocyclocheilus rhinocerous | reverse complement strand
GCAAATGTCCTACTCTAAGTATATCAAAACTTCATTTTTGATTAGTAATATGCATTGCTAAGGACTTCATTTGGACAACTTTAAAGGCGATTTTCTCTATATTTTGATTTTTTTGCACCCTCAGATTCCCTGTTTTCAAATAGTTGTATCTCGGCCAAATATTGTCCTATCATAACAAACCATACATCAATGGAAAGCTTATTTATTCAGTGTGTATAAATCTCAATTTTGAAAAATTGACACTTACGACTGGTTTTGTGGTCCAGGGTCACAAATAGCTTTAAACATTCAAATCTACATTATTGATCTTTTTAAAGTGTAGTTTACATGGCCTGATTGTGAAGGCTTTAAATAATAAACAAGCTGTTCTTCTGAGGAATGCCTTTGTCAGCTGTGAGGAGATCCATATTGCTCTGGAATGTGTGGAGCTGCCAAAGAGATTTTAAACTCAGTTGTCAAATATATATATATTTTTTTGTGTGACAACTTTTTGCCTAAGTACTAAATTCAGTTTTAAATGAACACCTAAAGTAAGAAAAGTACTTCTTACAAGTACAGCTACTTTGTAAAGACTTACAAGTGGTCTATAAAAAGCTGTTTTTCCATTTAGGTGACAAATATTGTGAATTACCCCTTAAAAAAATAACAATACTTGTTCAGGGATACAAACTCATAAGGATTGAAAAAGGTAAGACAATTACATATCCAAGTCAATGCTTCAGTAGGAATTTTTTGTTAAAGATTAAGCTTCAACTCCTAATTTTGGTCAATTTGTAAATGGTTACATGATTAAAAGTTGCACTTGGTAAGTTTTACTGGCTCTTATTTGTTTTTACATATGACCAAAAAAAAAATAAAAATAAATAAAAAAAACAGAGAAATGTCATTGATGTCAAAATGAATTACAGTTCTAAAAAATACATACACATTTTTAAATCACATAACGATACAGTATGAATAACATAAAATAATAATATTTATATATTACATTACTTTATAATATTTTTATAAATAATAAATATTCTGATTTCACTCACATTTTCTAGTGTAACTAATTTAACTATGGGTAACATCCAGCTTAATGTAGCTATATATCATATAGTATTATGTAGATAGCATTAAAAAAAATCGATGAAAAAATTGCCTCACATTTTTATTTCAATGGTACATCAAAACTTGCACCGCTCCTGCATAGACGCATAATCCCTGCACATGCGCTGCTGTAGTCAAACGAATGTGCGCTGAGCGACCTGTTTCAACGGTTGTGGCTAGAAGGGATACAGCTACAGTCGGAAAATAACAGAAACACATTAAACATAATAAGTTTGTAAGAGCTGTCTGAATTTGTAGGACAATTATCTCTTTATGATGGCGATTAACTAATTAAATACACTGGTTTTGTTTTATGTCAGTTTATATTTTGTTTTGGTGAAAAACTGATAACGAAATTTCAATAAATACTACCCAGCTAACACACGACATACCAGTTATGTAACTTGTTGGTACTTTTTGGTCATTTCATGACTTACTAATTGACAACGTAAATAACGTTAGATGCTTTTAATTTCATTAGGCCTACCATCAAATTACCAACTCACAATGTCGTCAGTAGCCTATAACTCTTATAGTTATAAGATAACCAAGAACGGCTCAGTTATGTACTATTATCGTACTATTTTGGGAAATTCATGACTTATTGGCAACGTAACTGCAATGTCATGGGCCCGTAATTTCATTCCCATTATTTTACCACCTCACAGCGTCGCCAGCATGGCCTTAAGGTCATAAGATAACCAAGAACGTTCCAGTTACGTACAGTAGCCTATTGTATTCGTAGGCATGTATCTTAAAGGGTTAGTTCACCCAAAAATGAAAATTAGGCTGTGTTTTACCCCCGAGGCATCCTAGGTGTATATGAATTTCTTCTTTCAGACGAATCCAGTCGAAGTTATATTAAAAATTGTCCATAAAAAAAATAAGTGTCTCACACGGCTCCGGGGGGTGAACAAAGGCCTCCTGTAGCGAATCGATGCATTTTTGTAAGAAAAATATCCATATTCAAAATGTAATAATCACTTTAATCTAGCTTGCGCCAGCAGTTGTACACGGAAGCAGCTCCGGAAGGATGATGTATGAGGTCAGTCTCGTGAAAACCAACGTTTGTTTACAGCAGCAAAGGAAGCAAAGTTTCCTTACTTTAGCAAAGGAAATCAAAGGAAAACCAGTCTCCTCTTGGTATATATTGATATATATATATTGAAATCCTCTGACATTCTTCTTTACAAATCCTCGTTTTGTACTTCTAATTCGTGATCGAATTTGTTTTGTTTTGATCTCTCCCCTGCGCTTCCGCGTTCGTCACTTCTGAGCGGCGCATGCGCAAAAACGCATCGATTCGCTACAGGAGGCACTTTGTTCACCCCCGGGAGCCGTGTGAGACACTTTTTTTTATGGATGGGCGCTTTTTATTTCACTTTTTTTGGACTGAAGCACTGTAACACCCGCTGACTGCAATGATAGAGCTTGGAATAGCTAGGACAATTTTTAATATAACTCCGACTGGATTCGTCTGAAAGAAGAAAGTCATATACACCTAGGATGCCTCGGGGGTAAAACACAGCCTAATTTTCATTTTTGGGTGAACTAACCCTTTAAGCGAAGCAGCACAGAGAACTGACCCTTAAACCTGTACTTGAGAGCGGCCACGTATGAGGTGTTTCTTGGAAGTTAGGCTATAGTACATTAAAGAATGATCAGATGACTTTTTACATACGCCATGTGACCTGTAAATGCAAAAAAAAAAAAAAGTTTACAATGCAGTTTTGCAAAATATTCCTTTTTCGAATTGCCTGAAAAACCACCTCATGCGAACGTAAAAATTTGTTTGCGATATATGGGCGGTTTCGCGAAATTGACGCGTTTCCATTTGCCGTATTTTCAATTCGCAATTTCATTTTGCTCAATTTGAAGGGTAATGGAAATGCGCCTATTATGAACACAAATTAATATGTATATATTTTTTTCCCTAGGTTTTGTGTTACATCAACTTCACACACACGGGTGTCAAAAAAGACCAATCTATGCAAGCGTGATAATACAAAAGAATAAATAAATTTTGTTAAAATAATTATTTTAGCAGTTATTTAGACCAACACATTTAACACTTGCAATACGTTTATTTGCCACTTTGTCACACATAACATACACATATCACCGACAACCGATAATACTAAAATTGAACTGTCTGTAGTGCAACTGTAGGGAATTGTAGTGAATGTGACAGAATAAATGAAAATAAAACTGACAAAATAAAATAACGCGGGAACAGCACCATCCCAAACTGCAATCTCAGTGCTTACATGCACAAATGACAACACATTTGTGCTCCTTGCACACAGGCCTGGTGCACTGGAAACACCAGCTGCTGACTTTTCTGTCTTAGGCAGCAGGGCAGATCCTGCACCTCTTCCTCTTCGATTGGCCCTCCTGCCTTTGGCTGTGATTTGTTTTTGTTGCCTTTGTAAGACGGTTTTGAAGGTAGGGCGTGCCCTCCAAGAGCCTCTTCATATGTGGCATGACAAGCTCTTTGACCAGCTCCTTGATGAATAGCTGTCAGGCACTGGTCACACCCACCCATGTAATCAGGGTGTTGTGCAGTGAAGTTGGTGTAGGCCAGGGATGGCCAACAGGGAGAGCCACAGTCCTGTAAAGTTTTGCCTTAACCTTGATAAAAACTCACCTGACTCTAGCTTTCTAGTAACCCTTAGACCTTGATTACCTTGTTCAGGAGTGTCTGATTAGGGTTGGAGCGAAACTCTGCAGGACTGTGGCTCTCCAGGACCGGAGAGGCCACCCCTGGTGTAAGCATTGAGGATGGCAACATCCAGCACATTGTATAGCACCATGGGCCACCTAGGTGTTCTCCACTTACATGAGGTGCAAACCATTTTTACTCAATCTTTTGGACTGGGTCTGAGTTTCCTCTTCAGAGAACTCATCAGACAAGTCTTCAATGTCATCAAATGAGTCTTCTTCATCTAGGAGAGCTGGATTTACACCCACAACTCCAGACTGACCCTGTGGCACATATTCAGATATTTCAGACTCTGAATCAGGACTAAGAATTGCCTCATCCTGTTCTTCATGCAGCATCTCTACAAACATTTCAGCCATTAATCTAAAATGACTGGGACTAGCCATACTAACACTCTGGATGAAGAAAATCAAAAGCCCATGTTGTTGTTGACCCATGTTGTTCATTAGAAGGGTAGTGATACAAAATGTTTTTTAATAATGATTTTTATTTTAAAAAATAAGAAAGGAAAAATGAAAATAAGGATTTGTGATGATCAAAAACAAGTTCATTGAGGAATACCTGGAATACTGAATAATGAAATTAATTTCTTGCTAAGATATAGAAAAAAAAAATTCAGTCGAATCACTTTAGACCCATATTGTTCATCAAAGGGTTAAGATAAAATGTGTTTCTTTTCAACAAGTCAAAATACAGCGCGCCCGCGCCTCCACATTTAAGCTGCGCGCTCAATTGAAAAGCGCGTTTAACGCCTGACAGCACAGTTCGTTTTTCTGAGGTGAGAGACTGTTTATTTCGTAACAAGATACGAAAATAAAGTTAAAATAACTACACTGACATAGACTGACAACATAATCTCATCTGACAGCAGATACTGAACCAGGACAACGCGTTTTTCTCCGGCACTTATCTTCAGCTGTGTCTGACAGAAGATTCGTTTGTCTGAGGTGAGGCTGATTAGTAATACTTTACAATGAATAAACAGCAAGTTTATAAATATATGTAAAGGTAACCTGAACTTTGAAAAGACGCTAAAACCCTTAATTACTATTATTTATGTAGACTACACCGGTGACCGTTATGAGTTGCCATGACAACCAGGAACACATTCAAGCTGATGAAACTGACAGCGTCTGACATTTCACTCAGTTTCTCAACAGCTGTATCAAAAAAGTTCAACAACTGCGTCAGACTGATTAAAGCTGCAGTCCGTAACTTTTTTGTTTAAAAATGATCCAAAATCTATTTTTGAGCAAGTACATAACCAGCCAGTGTTCAAAACTATCGCCTTACTTTAGCTCGATTCACAATGGTAAGCTTGTAATAAAGGTTTCTCATTTTTGAGTGGTACGGGTAGGTTTTCGCAGGGAATTCGAGCATGGCGCTGCGTCATTACGTCACGTCTGTAAACATAAAGAAGTTGTCCCGGGTAGTATGCTATAATGTTTATTTGCCACTTTGTCACACATAACATACACATATCACTGATAACCGATAACACTGAAATTGAACTCTCTGTAGCGCAACTATAGTGAATTGTAGTGAATGTGACCAAGTAGTTGAAAATAAAACTGACAAAATGAAATCACGTGGGTACAGTGCCATCTCAAATTGCTATCTCAGTGCATACATGCCTCATAAATGACAACTACACGTTTGTGCTCCTTGCACACAGGCCTGGTGCACTGGAAACACCAGCTGCTGACTTTTCTGTCTTAGGCAGCAGGGCAGATCCTGCACCTCTTCCTCTTCGATTGGCCCTCCTGCCTTTGGCTGTGATTTGTTTTTGTTGCCTTTGTAAGACGGTTTTGAAGGTAGGGCGTGCCCTCCAAGAGCCTCTTCATATGTGGCATGACAAGCTCTTTGACCAGCTCCTTGATGAATAGCTGTCAGGCACTGGTCACACCCACCCATGTAATCAGGGTGTTGTGCAGTGAAGTTGGTGTAGGCCAGGGATGGCCAACAGGGAGAGCCACAGTCCTGTAAAGTTTTGCCTTAACCTTGATAAAAACTCACCTGACTCTAGCTTTCTAGTAACCCTTAGACCTTGATTACCTTGTTCAGGAGTGTCTGATTAGGGTTGGAGCGAAACTCTGCAGGACTGTGGCTCTCCAGGACCGGAGAGGCCACCCCTGGTGTAAGCATTGAGGATGGCAACATCCAGCACATTGTATAGCACCATGGGCCACCTAGGTGTTCTCCACTTACATGAGGTGCAAACCATTTTTACTCAATCTTTTGGACTGGGTCTGAGTTTCCTCTTCAGAGAACTCATCAGACAAGTCTTCAATGTCATCAAATGAGTCTTCTTCATCTAGGAGAGCTGGATTTACACCCACAACTCCAGACTGACCCTGTGGCACATATTCAGATATTTCAGACTCTGAATCAGGACTAAGAATTGCCTCATCCTGTTCTTCATGCAGCATCTCTACAAACATTTCAGCCATTAATCTAAAATGACTGGGACTAGCCATACTAACACTCTGGATGAAGAAAATCAAAAGCCCATGTTGTTGTTGACCCATGTTGTTCATTAGAAGGGTAGTGATACAAAATGTTTTTTAATAATGATTTTTATTTTAAAAAATAAGAAAGGAAAAATGAAAATAAGGATTTGTGATGATCAAAAACAAGTTCATTGAGGAATACCTGGAATACTGAATAATGAAATTAATTTCTTGCTAAGATATAGAAAATAAAAATTCAGTCGAATCACTTTAGACCCATATTGTTCATCAAAGGGTTAAGATAAAATGTGTTTCTTTTCAACAAGTCAAAATACAGCGCGCCCGCGCCTCCACATTTAAGCTGCGCGCTCAATTGAAAAGCGCGTTTAACGCCTGACAGCACAGTTCGTTTTTCTGAGGTGAGAGACTGTTTATTTCGTAACAAGATACGAAAATAAAGTTAAAATAACTACACTGACATAGACTGACAACATAATCTCATCTGACAGCAGATACTGAACCAGGACAACGCGTTTTTCTCCGGCACTTATCTTCAGCTGTGTCTGACAGAAGATTCGTTTGTCTGAGGTGAGGCTGATTAGTAATACTTTACAATGAATAAACAGCAAGTTTATAAATATATGTAAAGGTAACCTGAACTTTGAAAAGACGCTAAAACCCTTAATTACTATTATTTATGTAGACTACACCGGTGACCGTTATGAGTTGCCATGACAACCAGGAACACATTCAAGCTGATGAAAATGACAGCGTCTGACATTTCACTCAGTTTCTCAACAGCTGTATCAAAAAAGTTCAACAACTGCGTCAGACTGATTAAAGCTGCAGTCCGTAACTTTTTTGTTTAAAAATGATCCAAAATCTATTTTTGAGCAAGTACATAACCAGCCAGTGTTCAAAACTATCGCCTTACTTTAGCTCGATTCACAATGGTAAGCTTGTAATAAAGGTTTCTCATTTTTGAGTGGTACGGGTAGGTTTTCGCAGGGAATTCGAGCATGGCGCTGCGTCATTACGTCACGTCTGTAAACATAAAGAAGTTGTCCCGGGTAGTATGCTATATCGCACGTGGGGATGCTGCACTAAATACACGCACTCACGCAATGCTGATGTTATTAACATCAACAATTTGAAAACAAAGTATAACAGTAATATTAATTGGCATGGTTTGACGTGATATGAGCTAACCGATCATTAGATTTAATCGCAATTTATTGTAATGCTTTTTCCCTCAGTTGATCAGAACAAAAGTGGCAGTTGTTACTTGCTTGTTCAGATGACATTCTCCAGTGAAAACTCTTATTTGGATCATACTTTCAAGATGTAGAATCTGTGAATACAAAGTAGGGATGGGAAAATTCACAGATTCACACCAGTGCATCGCATAAAAGTTAACGATGCGATGCATCGATTTAAAAGGTGTGCATCGGCTACAAGTTGGCATTTGTATCGCGATGCATCGTTTCTAACATATTTGCATTGGTAAAAACAGATTTATTTATACAAAAATAACTAGTGGATTCGCTATACTTTTATTATTTAGAAAGTGACCAATAATCTATGACCAATATTTTTGATTTCTCCTCTCTGGACTGTTTATCAAGCGCATTCTCTCATCACCAGTGCTGCTGCGGAATCTGACGAATCTCAACACTACGGAGACCCGAGGCCTGTTTCATAAAAAGACGCTAAGAAAAGTGGGGATTAAAGTCCAAAACCTTACTTGAAATAACCTAACAAATCAATCGGTGCTAAAGCGGTTCCATAAACGACTATTTAAGTTCACGCAATCTCACTAATTTGTGCACGCTTTTTCTTAAGCAGTCCTTAATGTCGACCATGGATCAAATCGATCCACCATGGCAAACAGTGAATACATTTGTGCTGTTTAAAGGGTTAGTTCACCCAAAAATGAAAATTAGCCCATGAATTACTCACCCTCAAGGCATCCTAGGTGTATATGACTTTCTTCTTTCAGACGAATCCAGTCAGAGTTATATTAAAACACTTACTTTGATAAGCTGTTTAATGGCAGTCAGCGGGTGTTGCAGTGCATCGGTCCAAAAGAAGTGAAATAAAGTGCATCCATCCATAATAAAAAGTGCCTCACACGGCTCCGGGGGGTGAACAAAGGCCTCCTGTAGTGAATCGATGCGTTTTTG
>NW_015664312.1:372809-390224 GCF_001515625.1 Sinocyclocheilus rhinocerous | reverse complement strand
AAAACGCATCGATTCGCTACAGGAGGCCTTTGTTCACCCCCCGGAGCCGTGTGAGGCACTTTTTATTATGGATGGATGTGCTTTATTTCACTTCTTTTGGACTGATGCACTGCAACACCCGCTGACTGCCATTAAACAGCTTGGAAGATCAAAGTCCATTTTTAATATAACTCCGATTGGATTCACCTGAAAGAAGGAAGTCATATATGCCTAGGATGGCTTGAGGGTGAGTAAATAATGGGCTAATTTTCATTTTTGGGTGAACTATCCCTTTAATGCATTTGAGATGTTGCAGGTTGCATGTCACAGGTATATTTTTCATCTGTAAATGTTAGAAAGTCATGCAAATATATTCATTTTGCTGTCAGGAGTGGGCGAGGCTTACGCGAGTGAACGAGCGCTGCTGCGCGCATGTGCGCTAAACAGACAGAGCGCAATCGGATAGTAGCGTAATAATTCTATATTTTAGTAAAATATAAATTTTGCTAAAATATTTGTTGTTGTACATTAAATGTGTCTTTTGTAGAATTTTAAACCTACATATAAATGTATTTTTATGATAGCAGTAGGCTAACTGTAAAGGGACTATTGTAATGGGTAAATAAAATATAAGCTAGTACAGTACTAATTAAGCTCTAATGAGTTAATGTGTGTTTCTTACACCAGTTAAAATACTAGGCCCATGTTAAATTTGCTTTATGGAACAAAATCATTTGACAACGAGTCAAACTAGCTGAAATAAGCCTGGCTTATTTGGTAAACTTGTTTAATGAAACAGGCCTCGAGGCATTAGAAGTGATCATATTTTTTCCATTGCATCGTATTGCATAGAATTGCATTGTCTTGAATCGAATCAAATCAAAATCGGATCGCACTGCATCGTAACAGGGGTGAATCGTATCGCATCGCATCGGTAGCTGCTTCATATGTATCTTTAATGTATCGTATCGTAATACATCGAGATGCGTATCGCATCAGCCTCAGTTATGGAGATGCACATCCCTAATACAAATTCCAGTATCCACACTGGTGCGGTGACTGACAGTCACACATTAGATTCATCCACGCTGGAGCCGCAGGTTTTCAATTGCAGGTTTTCAAACAGAGATGGCGACAAAGAGGCAAAACTTACGGACTGCAGCTTTAATTAACTATGACCCACAGTCTAATAGAACTCCTCTTGTTAATATTTATCTGTGATTATTTGGTAATCATCTGTCCACTAGCAAGTATGCTTGATAAAACATCTTTCACATATCACATATTATCAGGGCTCTCAAGTTATATCAAAAGTTTGGAGTGAGATTACATCTGTTAGGGGAGGAGCCACTCAAATATTTACAACAGCAGCCCCTCGGCCACGCCAATTTCTCAAGTTTTTGCTAGCAATTCAATTTTACCTATTGCGTATAATTGACCAGCACAAATAGAAATTATAACAATGGATAAATATGATAAAAGACAAACAATTTAATCCACATAAAGTAAATTGTTTTATTTATTACTAAAATACAAATGTATGAAAAAAATAAAAATAAATTTGGCCCCAAACGATCCAACTGAACAGCAGTGCTCAATGTACATACTGTACACATACAGCAGGATTGCATAACTTGCCCTGAGCCAGCCAAACTGTTCCTAGTTTTGCTTTTGTTCAAACCCACCAGGGAGAACAGTCTCTCTGCATCTGCATTTGAGAGGGGAAGTGCTTTAAGTGGGAGCCCTCTACCCCTGTCATCATGGCATCAAAATGTGCAACAAACACAACAGAAAGAAACGTTCATGTCCCCAACATCAGCTCTCACTATCTTTGATCACAGGCAAGTGATTTCGTCCAGGAATCGTAAAATAAAAATGCTTAAAAAAAATGAAGGGGTTACCTACAGCATTCATTGGATCTTGCTCTTACACTCTACTGCTACGTTTACGCTAGTGCATTTTCGTTTTAAAACGCATAATTTTTGCTACGGTTACGCCTGTCATTTACACTACCCCTGCATTTTCGACAATCGAAAACGGAGACTTTCGAAAACGCTGCAGACCCCATTTTAGTTTGAAAACTCCGGGGTTGTGTTTCAGTGTAAACGGACCAAAACGGAGACTTTTGAAAACGATGGCGTGGCTGCCCACATTCGCTCTGCGTATCCTTGACGATCGTGTAAACAATAACATCATGCTCACTGTTGTACCTGCATGAATGTTCATGTGACATGCGTTTTCGGTTGTGTAGTGTGGACGGAGATCGTTTCTGAAACGCAGTGAAAACGCCAGTGTAGACGAGGATCGTTTTCATTTAACGCCATTTTAAAACAAAAACACACTAGTGTAAACAGGGCCTACGTGTGTGTGCGCATCCATGTTGCCTATAGTAACGAATGTGCTTGCATCGGGATCACATCATTTACATAGAAAAAACAACATTCTAATTCTAACAACAGCAAAATTGGTCACTTACACGATTTGTACAAATCCAAAGATTTTGGTGTTTGGGGGAGGTGGGGGTTGTTCACTATCATCATTATTTGTTTTGAAGTGTTTACTAGTTGGCACAGATAATTTTGTGAAATTGTTTTGATGGTCTGGTGGGTTAAATTCTTAAACACTTTGCTAAGTCCTGCTTTAAATACATTACTGACCAGTCCTATTTTGGCTACCGAAAAAAATATATAGTCTGTGGCTGCATCTGAAATTGCATACTTATGTATTGTAGGCGGAACACAGTATGTGAAAACAGTAGTATGTTCAAATTCTTATAATAAAATATCATAAAACAGTAGACAAAATGTACCCCCGGATGACTTACTTCTGCTGAGATTCTGAAGTGCACATCGAATGGACACCTTGCTATCGCATGAGGCCAGGAGAGAGGATTTGTGAAGTGATGCAGCTGATGCTGGTAGGTCACAATGCAATGAGAAAATGTGGATTACAACATCCGGATTACATTCACACTACACACATTAGTACGATGTATGACAGACGCTGTTTTCTAATAAAATGCAATATTTAGAAAGCGGTGTGGAGACAGATGAAACTTTCAGTAAGTGAAAAACAATGGCATTCTCAAAAATTAGGAAAGTTGACGGGTCCTTAAAAAGGCTTCGATTTAGTTGTATCAAATTTAAGGCCAAATAAAGTCTTAAATGGTACAAGAAAGTCTTAATTATGATTTCAGGAGGTCTTAAATTTGGGGAAGAAAGACAAAAATTGCGATACGGCTTAATGTGATGATTAAACTTCGAAAGGCTGTGATTTCATTGAATAAACATGAGTGCTGTGTTTCAAAGTTCGGTGCTGTGCTGCTTTGTTTACAGCCATTACCCGGGAAACCACTATATTTCTGCCGTTCCAAAAGCACCTCCTGCTGGCAGAGAATGAATTTTCAATAAGCACGTCTGCTGTTTCTGTTCAGACCAATGTGAAAATCAACCAATGTTTGTACGCTACAAATACGCAGAGTTGTTAATGTGAACTGGTGGATCGACAAGAATATAATGCATTATTAAAATGTAAACAATTAAGACAGTAAAATATATTTATGTTATTTAATTAATATAATAATTGATTGATGATAATTTTTTTAATTAATATAATAATTGATACTTTTGACTACTTTTTCTTAAAAATGGTTTAAAGGCTGAAATGTGAAGTTTATTGTTTTATAAAATTTTTGTTTTTGTGAAAACCTATATCTGAACTGTAAATCATGATTTTTACAGTCGTTTTTATTTGATTTTTGCAGGTCTTAAAAAAGGGCTTAAAAGTCTTAAATTTGGCCTTAAATATCCTGCAGACACCCTGGTCTGGCAAAACCCATCAATTCATGTTTTTCTATATAATTGTCCGGACCACGGCTGGTGAGGAGGGTTCATTACTGGACCTCAAGCAATTTTAGCTGAAGACCCCTGATGTAGAACATACTTTTTAAGTGGTCGCAAAGTAATTACTTAAAAGAAGTACCTACTCAGAGAGTGTGTGATTTTGGATGCAGTCTGTGTTTGAATCATTTTAAACAAAGTTTGGGAACAGGAATTCATTGCTTAAAGGATTAGTTCACTTCCTGAATAATACTTTCCTGATAATTCACTTACCCCCATGCCATCCAAGATGTTCATGTGTTTCTGTCTTCAGTCGCAAAGAAATTAAGGTTTTTGATGTTTGAAATCTTTCTTGTGGAATAATGCATAATTTTTTTTTCACTGTTCCTGTAGGCAGTATGTGGTATAAAGTATATACTACATAGTATATAGGAAATAGTATGGAGTGTGTCCATTCTGAACATAGGCAACAATTAGGACAGGTTTTAGCTAAGGGTCAGTGTGATTTTTCTATCCATCTATTCTGTACTACGTACTAGCTCATACATAAAATGAGTATAGACTACCATTATGTCCAGGCTTTTCTCCAGCAAAGCTCAACAGGTGGCAGTATTTTAGTCAGTGTTGTCTTGTGTTTGTTTTTTTTTACCCGTTTGGTTCATCGGCGTACCTCTTTGACGAGTTCACCCTTACATCTAATCTGATAGCAAATAGTAAGCATATTTTGGCGTGCTGTCCTGGGGGAGGGCTCCAAGCCCGGAATATAGCCCGAACCCAGAGAACTCCCCCATCCCTAATATGGGATGAAAATAGTTTAGGAGTGAGGAGTTGGGGTGGAGGAGGGATGCCGGAAAACTGTATTGTGCTAGTTAGGATGGTTAGCTAAACGAGTTACACCTGTGCCAAATTGGTTGATTATCTGATCGTGCTCCACCCGAATCTTGTTAATAAAACATCATTAAACAGTAGTGATGGGAAACCGAGGCTTTCTGAACCGTTTGAGGCTTTCATCAAATTGTGCCGAAAAACGGTTCATTACTCGAAGCTTTTTAACATAGTGCGTATTAGGCCGAGTTCACACTGCACGATTTTCAAAGACGTCGCATCACTGTTGGTTTCACACTGAAGGACTATCTGGGGTAGCATTCAGTTGTTGCTGTGTTCACACTGCACGATGGAATGACGACAGGAGGTTACACACTGCATGACTTTACAATAGGGAGAATCATTGATAACTCTGTCTGGTGCAGGGTTGCCAGGTTTTCGCTACAAAACCCGCCCAATTACTACTCAAAACTAGCCTGAAAATAGCCCAATTGCTTTCGAGGGGGTCCCCCAGTAAAAATCGCGTTCGGGGGGTAAAATACAAATTTTTTTGGTGGGGTTCTCCTGGTACAATTCACATTCCAGGGCCTAAATATCACGTTATTGGGTTTGCTTCAACCTGCTGACATAAAAAACAACTGCTGGCAACACTGGTCCGCAAACTACGTTTCATATAACTCCTCCCCGAACTTCCCACTGCCCTGTATCTTGTTCTCTCATTGGCTGTAGGTCATCGCCGATGTGTTTTTCAGTCAGAACTCATTTCACACAGCGTGATTGTGAATCGCCGACAGCTCCAGATATTTATCATGCCAAATATTTCACGGGCGTCGGCGATTCCCTCAGATCGCGTCTTTGATAATTCACACTGCGTGATTGTCACTCGCGTTAACGAGCACCGATTTGCCTCCGATTTCAGGTATTTGTCGGCGATTTCGCAAAACCTGTAGGCGAGTGAAAAATCGGGCTTAAATCGTGCAGTGTGAACTCGGCATTAGCGACATCTGGTGGTCAGACTCGGTTTCTCCAGCCTATCTAACGAAACATCGCGGAGCAGAGGATGGTTTGAAAAAGTTTTTAATCTGTGCCAACTCGTGTCATGCGTAGTCCAGTCAATGGATTCACATATTGATCAATAATCTAAAATATACAAGTGTGTGATTATAATTAATAATTGACATGAGTAGTAGCAAAAATATTTTGGGTGAGCTGTTCGGGGTCTCTGAGACCCCAGCTGGAGCATGATAAAATGCAATAGAAGTGTGACATGCATTCAGTTTCTGTGTGGTGTTGAGGTTATTCTAAACTATTCTACTGAATCCCACATAAGTGTACACACACACACACACACACACAACCAAGTCAATGTAAAGTCGAACACAAGAGTCATGCGAAGCGCCAATTTTTTTCAAACCAGCTGTCCCGACCTTCCGGTACTGCATGACGTTCGAAGCTTCAAACGTCATCAATCGCGTGGTGTTGTCATTTCAATACAAGCATCGGCACAGTGTGTGATACAATAGTGCTTTGAAAACTGCGTCGGAGCATCGAAGCCTCGGTATCAAACGTCTCATCACTATTAAACAGAGCCACAGGTTTGGGTCCCCCATCATATACTGGAATACAGGTTTGAACAATGTTGACAGCTGTAAAAAGTGATGTCAAGCACGTTGGTATGTGAGCAATGCCACAGTCTGTTAGTTCTCCCATGCTTATCTTGTCTCTGCAACCTGCTTGTCTGATGATTGAGATTTTTCCCATTACTACTTCTTTTGAGGGTTTTACATGTGGAATTTGCAGCTTGTAAGGCCTTGCCTCCCACTGCATTCTTTACTTGCTCACACACAGAGTTCTCATTACGCAGCGCTGTATTTCAAGTGTCCCATTTTTGTCAGCTATAGCAGTCTGTCAGAAACACAGTTCCCACCATGGCTTGAAATTGGTTCAGAGGAAGCGAACACGTCTAGGATGATTATGACTTGATAGAGGTACAGCATGCCTGGAGTGACCTCAAAACCATTCAGTTTATCCATAAATCTGTGTCGTTGTCAGAAAGATATTGAAGCAGGGTTTGGGCATGTGTTGATATCATAAGGTTGAATGCTTTAAACTTTCAGTTGTCAGATAGCCTTGCTGGCATTCCTTTAACTTCAACTTTACCCTGTGGCTGCTGTTAGCTAGGTCAACAGATCTATATTGGGCCTTCAGCAGGAACATCTCACCTTCTTTTGAGTACAGTGAAGAGTCCCCTTACGAAAAATAAGTTTATTCAAGTGTGCTATTAGTATACTTCTTTTAAACAAAAAAATAGGAAAGTATACTTTTAGTCTACTTTTTATGTACTTCTCAGAAATGGGCTTTATGTACTTCTCAAAAATATACTTAAAATGACATTTAAGTATACTTGACTTATAGCCTACTTAGAAAAAGTCTAAATATATTTGAGCTATACTTGTGTTCCTAGAATCTGTGTTTTCATTGTTATACGGTAGGGGCCGCTAGTACACATTTTCTGTACAGAATAAAAAAAAAACACAAGTGAAGAAGAAACCGAAACAACAGATGCTTCCACATGTAATCTAACACGATCATTAGACATAAAACAGCATCAGAACTGTGTAAAGTTGATGTAATGTCGACCAATGAAGAGGTAATAATGACTGTCAAGCTTTGGGGTGTTGATCGACTCTATCTACGTTTTGATTATCGTTCTGAATCCAATTCATAGTATTTTTTCAGCTTTTTGTTCAAAATGTTGTTTATTTATTTTTTAATTTTTTTATTTATGAAACTTACCCACATTCAAGTGTTTAAAAAAAGAATGCATGAAGCTAGAATAAAAATTTTTGTTTACAAGCAGATATCCTGTTCTTTATTTTGGTGTTTTGTATGTTCAGATATTTATATAACAAAATATATACAAATTAATACCTAAATAGGGACATAGTAGTATACTTAAAGTATGATGTAAAGTTCACTTAAAGAAAACTTACGAGTATACTTGCAGTATAAAACTACTAAACTAGTAGTTTACTGAGACTATACTTCAAAGTGTACTAAAAATGCTACTACAAGTATTTAATTAGAAAACTATCAATATTCATATGTTCACTTTTAGTATAGTTGCAGTACAAACTAAACATTTTGATGTAAACTAGTTGTGTACTCAAAGTTTACTACTGTTATACTTAAAGTATACTTAAAAGTATACTTTTATATACTAGAAAGTGGGCCAATTTAGTCCCAAGGAGTATTGAAATAGTACACTTACAAGTATACTACTAGTACACTGATATTTGTATACTTGCTACATAAAGTATACTTAAAAATATACTTGAACTTTACTTAAGTATACTTAATAAAATACACTTGAAGTATACTACTTTTTGGTAAGGGTCATCAACATTTTTTCTTTTATGTCTAACTTGAACAACCTATAAATTCATGTAGGCTATCATTTGGTTCACCATTTCCCGCTCCCGCTCCACTCCTAGCTCACTGATATCAGAAACACCACTCCGCGGCTAAGTATTTCAGTTTGTTTGAAATATCACAGTTCTGTTCATAATGTATATTAAAAGAAAAAAGAAAATAAATAACAGGAACGTTTCAAAGTGGCTTATTGGAACACTAGTGTGCAAACTTTTTTCCTACCACATGCCAAGCTAATATGGTTGTCAGCATTAAAAGGTATAATTGCTGCTTTTTGCAGTGCAAATTTAGTTTGTGATGAAAATAACAGTACGTTTTCATCAGTTATTTTACCTACGGATCGCTGCATTTCTGCATTTTATGCTACAGATTTCTGCTCATTCGAAATTGGATACAGATGAAGCACTGTAAGATTACATATGTTTGAATGCATTATTGAGAGAGCGATTGTGTGTGAATAAGGGTTGTACCTGTTTAAATCATGCTTTCACCTGAAAATATTCAGTAGCCTATCTAGAAGGAACAAACAAATTCCTTGAGAACTATAACTTCCCGCTATGTCCATTGCCGTCATCATAGCCTTCACATTCTTTCTGATTTGACTGATCCTTCTCTATCAAGCTAGCTATATGTTTAACATGTGAATTCTTGCTAAATATGCAGTTATATTACGGGCCGTTGGCATGAATTGTACTCGTGATGGAGCGGTGATGGAGCGCTCTTGGAGCGAGTGAAAACCACGACGCTCCGACTTTTAAAAAATCCGCTCCTCGCTCCATTCAAAATCACGCCGCTCCACTCCGCGCTCCGCTCCGCTCACATACTCTGGTGTAGATACGTTCTGTTTTATATATGAAGAGTTCATTTGCAAAAACGGATAACGCCATTTTTTTGTTATTTCAGAAATCACGTTTTTTTTTATGGCACCACCATCAACATCATTTGATTGACTTGGGAACAGAACTGGGACAAGGGTAGATGTCTCAGGGACAGAGGGCCTAGGTGTCGATCCAGCTTGAACAACGAAAGGCCCAGACACCAAGACCCAATCATCAATATATAATTAATTTACACTTGGTTGGATTGGAGTGAACTCAAGTTCAATTCATTGTATTGTTTGCTTTTGGAATGCATAATAAGTGTGAACAGGTGGGTGCAAAGATTAAAATTATATGCCTTCAATAGGGGTTCACTTTCACGATTTAGGGAAAATTGTGTTTATAGCAATGGCAAATTGTTTGAAAGTTATGAAATGTACTCCAGACCACCTTCTCAAACAAAACTTATCTACAACAAATTAAATCTAATATGGATTCTGAAGGAGCATATTAAAAATTAAATGTCTTTCTAAGGCTTGGTTCAGATGGGCAGCAGAAATCAGATTTTTTTGCATATGTGACTTACATTTTTTTTATAGTCTGTAGGGGTGTATCGTTACACAAAAATTATGGTTTGGAATGTTTTTGGTACAGCAGGTGGACAAAACACACGTCTCAACACTGCATTTGTTCAGTACACATCCATGCTGAATTGAAAGAACCGTACTGAAAATTCGGTATGAATAATTGTACAGTTACACCCCTAGTAGCCTTTTTCATCATTCATCAAGGTTTTTTTTTTGGTTTTTTTTAGTGAACGGCAACTCTATGGTGTTAAACACTGCAGAGCTTGTCTAATGTTTCCCTTAACATGCTGAAGTTAGCAAAACAACCAACCTTTTCAAACGTTCACTCTTTACATGAATCCATGTTAGGATGCTTCATAATTATGACAACCAATGTGGACAAGGTAGCAAAAGCAACTTCAGAAAAAGCATGTTTATGCCATACTGTATATCTGTTAGCTATACTAAAACTTCATCAAGCTTGTTGATCTTTTACCAGCTTGCTTCTACTGATGTCACCCTAAAGTTTTAAGTATTGTTGGATGCTGGTGTAGAATCCATTGTTTAGGGACATTTGACAGTTCTGTTGTCTTTGGCAGGAGGTTCAGCTAAACACCTCTTTAAGCACTAATGATGCCCCTCTTTCTCACCCCCCTCTATTTCTGCTCGCTCCACTCACCCGCCCAGCACCTGGACCCCATCCCCGAATCCCGCTCCTGAAAACCTGGCCTTGCCATTTTTTTCAAGCTGTAATTAAGGAGATGGTTAGCCAGGCTCTGATGTAATAGGAGTGAAAGAAATGTCCAACCTCACCCTCTGGCAGGGCATGGCAAAGAAAAGGAGAAGGTGTCACTGCATCTACACAATGCAGTTGGATCAAGGAGGGTCCTCGATTTGACACGTAGAGACTGGACCATCCACTCCTCTTGCTCCTCCTCTATTCTCTTCAACTGCTGCAATTTAACGCCCTCTCCGCACACCTCCTTAAATGTAATTAGGTGGCTGTCCCTGCAGCCCGGCGCCCTTTTGACTTTCGGTGTGTGCAGCAGCCCCAGCAGATGCACCTGCCCCCTGTCTTACTCTGCTCAGGTGAACGAGGGCAGTTAATCTCCTGCGACCCCTGGCAGACTCTCCCAGACACCTGTCTGCCAGGTGCCGCTTTATCACCTGGCCGCTCTCTGTTCTGGCCTGGTTGAGGATAAGGAGGGCGGGAAATAGCGAGAGACAATGAGAGAGAGAAAGTTCAGCACTCTTCAGCTCCAGCTCAACCCACACCTTTCTCCCACTGCCTGGTCTTTTGTGAACAGCAGCTGCTTAGGTGTGTGTGTGTCTTTGTGTTTCAGATGTATTGGATATGTATTGTGTTTCAAAATGTATTGGAGTGATAAGAATAGTTTGGAATGGTTCTTCTAACCGAGGCATTTGAAAAGACTTTGGTAAGTTACCAGTAGCAGAACTTCTCAGTAAAGTTGTAGCACCCTACTGATGACTTATTTGACCACTTTACAATTACTTTGTTAATCTGTGATGCTCTATTTAACCAAGGTATTGGAGGCTGTACTATACTGTGAACATAATCATGGCTGAATGGTGTTGAAAAGAGTTCTAACCTCTGATAATACACCATTGACCATGAACTCAAACTTGAGTTTCAAACTCAAATCCTGCATCCAAATATGTATGTGTATATATTAGCTGAAAAACAATACATACAAAAGGGAAGTATGTTCAAAATTTATAGTATTCATAAAACAGCATGCAAAAAGTAACATGATGACCTACTACTTTCGCAGTGATTGCAAATTTAATTGACGCTTTACTATCCTATGAGGCCAAGGGAGTGGAGTTAATCGAAGCAACTGATGCCGTGAGTCACATTACAATGATAACACAGGGGACGTAGAATGTCTAGATTTCTTTCATACTATGCACATTCATACTTTATAGAACATACTTTTTTTAATGGTTGCAAAGTAAGTTCTCTTTTTCAAATGTAGCACCTAAAGAGTATGCAATTTTAGACAGCTAAATAGTACAGTAAAGTGTCTATTGGATGCACAATTTAGAATCGTGGTGAAATTAGTTGGTCATTCAGGTGTTTTTCACCTACTGTTTTATGAATACTGCATATTATGACATACTGCTCATTTGATGTGCTGCTTTTAACGTACTATATAATAATGGCATATTCAGATGCAGGGTTAGTCCCTGAAATGACAGAACAGTGCTGTGCAGTGATGCCATAAACGTGCGTTTTGCTGGATTTCAACACCACTGAAACGCACTGAACAATCAGAAGCCAGGACTGCACTTAGCCATTTTTTTATTAAAATATTTTTTGTATGACTCTCTGTAATACTTGATTTTGTTTGTTGGCATACATTTTTTTTGTGCATAATAAATGCCAAACTGTGGCTACGTTCACACTGTCAGTTTTTGGGATTGACAACCGCATTTACTTACAGGTGTGAGTCTTGAAATGTCACGTTCACACAGCATTTACTTCCTCACACACAGAGTTCTCATTACGCAGTGCTGTATTTCAAGTGTCCTGTCCCATTTCTGTCAGCTACAGCAGTCTGTCAGAATGCAGTTCTCACCATGGCTTGGAATTGGTGTTCAGAGGAAGTAAATGCATCTATAGGACGATTACTACTTCAAAGAGGTACAACATGCCTGAAGTGACCACAAAACCATTCAGTTTATCCATAAATCTGCAGTGTTGTTGAAGTGGGGCTTGGGCATGTGTTGATCTCATAAGGCTCAATGCTTTAAACTTTCAGCTGTCAGATAGCCTGGCTGGCATTCCTTTAGCTTCAACTTCCCCCTGCGGCTGCTGATGTTAGCTAGGTCAACAGATCTCTATTGGCCCTGCAGCAGGAACATCTCACCTGCTTCTGAGTGCAGTGAAGGGTCATCAACATTTATTTTTCTTTTATGTGTATAGGTTCCATTTTCTCACAATTTAACCTGCAAAGACAACTATAAATGAGTCATCTGTGGGTCCCCAAAAAATTACTTTGTGGCATTTTCATTACTCTGTTTGTTTAAGAAATCCAACATAGCAATATTGGCTCATCTAATGGCATTAGATTGTGGTTGGATTATGTGGACTGAAAAAGGCTGTGCTGCAGTTAAGCCAATCACATTCAGATTTGCCTCCATTTCGGTATATAATGCTTACTTTTCACAATCAATCAAAAACAGTGGATAAATTCAATTACCGTCCTTTGGGGGGTATTAAGTCATATTACTCAGAAATATGTCAAAATGCACTAAAGTAGCACACTTATACTCTGGCTGTACTGTTTATGCCATACTGTATGCCGTTTAGCAAGACTAAAGGTTTAAGCTCATCAAGCTTGTTGCTCTTTTACCAGCTTGCTTCTACGGATGTCACCCAAAAGTTTTAAGTATTGTTGAATGCTTGTGTAGAACCCATTGTTTAGGGACAGTTGACAGTTCTGTTGTCCTTGGCGGGAAGTTTGGCTAAATGCCTCTTTAAGCACTAATGATGCCCCTCTTTCTTGCCTCCCTCTATTTCTGCTCGCTCCACTCACCCGCCCAGCACCTGGACCCCATCCTTGAATCCTGCTCCTGAAAACCCAGCCTTGCCATCTTTTTTTTCAAGCTGTAATTAAGGAGATGGCTAGCCAGGCTCTGCTGTAATAGTAATGAAAGAAATGTCCAACCTCACCCTCTGGCAGGGCATGGCAAAGAAAAGGAGAAGGTGTCACTGCATCTACACAATGCAGTTGGATCAAGGAGGGTCCTCGATTTGACACGTAGAGACTGGACCATCCACTCCTCTTGCTCCTCCTCTATTCTCCTCAACTGCTGCAATTCAACGCCCTCTCCGCACGCCTCCTTAACTGTAATTAGGTGGCTGTCCCTGCCGCGCGGGGCCCTTTTGACTTTCGGTGTGCGCGGCAGCCCCAGCAGATGCACCTGTCCCCTGTCTTCCTCTGTTCAGGTGAGCGAGGGCAGTTAATCTCCTGCGACCCCTGGCAGACTCTCCCAGACACCTGTCTGCCAGGTGCCGCTTTATCACCTGGCCGCTCTCTGTTCTGGCCTGGTTGAGGATAAGGAGGGCGGGAAATAGCGAGAGACAATGAGAGAGAGAAAGTTCAGCACTCTTCAGCTCCAGCTCAACCCACACCTTTCTCCCACTGCCTGGTCTTTTGTGAACAGCAGCTGCTTAGGTGTGTGTGTGTCTTTGTGTTTCAGATGTATTGGATATGTATTGTGTTTCAAAATGTATTGGAGTGATAAGAATAGTTTGGAATGGTTCTTCTAACCGAGGCATTTGAAAAGACTTTGGTAAGTTACCAGTAGCAGAACTTCTCAGTAAAGTTGTAGCACCCTACTGATGACTTATTTGACCACTTTACAATTACTTTGTTAATCTGTGATGCTCTATTTAACCAAGGTATTGGAGGCTGTACTATACTGTGAACATAATCATGGCTGAATGGTGTTGAAAAGAGTTCTAACCTCTGATAATACACCATTGACCATGAACTCAAACTTGAGTTTCAAACTCAAATCCTGCATCCAAATATGTATGTGTATATATTAGCTGAAAAACAATACATACAAAAGGGAAGTATGTTCAAAATTTATAGTATTCATAAAACAGCATGCAAAAAGTAACATGATGACCTACTACTTTCGCAGTGATTGCAAATTTAATTGACGCTTTACTATCCTATGAGGCCAGGGGAGTGGAGTTAATCGAAGCAACTGATGCCGTGAGTCACATTACAATGATAACACAGGGGACGTAGAATGTCTAGATTTCTTTCATACTATGCACATTCATACTTTATAGAACATACTTTTTTTAATGGTTGCAAAGTAAGTTCTCTTTTTCAAATGTAGCACCTAAAGAGTATGCAATTTTAGACAGCTAAATAGTACAGTAAAGTGTCTATTGGATGCACAATTTAGAATCGTGGTGAAATTAGTTGGTCATTCAGGTGTTTTTCACCTACTGTTTTATGAATACTGCATATTATGACATACTGCTCATTTGATGTGCTGCTTTTAACGTACTATATAATAATGGCATATTCAGATGCAGGGTTAGTCCCTGAAATGACAGAACAGTGCTGTGCAGTGATGCCATAAACGTGCGTTTTGCTGGATTTCAACACCACTGAAACGCACTGAACAATCAGAAGCCAGGACTGCACTTAGCCATTTTTTTATTAAAATATTTTTTGTATGACTCTCTGTAATACTTGATTTTGTTTGTTGGCATACATTTTTTTTGTGCATAATAAATGCCAAACTGTGGCTACGTTCACACTGTCAGTTTTTGGGATTGACAACCGCATTTACTTACAGGTGTGAGTCTTGAAATGTCACGTTCACACAGCAACTTACAGTAGCTTCTCGGATACTGTCTATGCACATGCAACGGGAGTCAAGCCTGTATTCCTTACCAGTTACCATAGTGACAGTGACCAAAGTAATATCAAAGATGGAGACGTCCATAAAACTGAAAGTCTTTTATGAATCAGAATGAATGAAGTCAGAATCAGTTTCTGACACAACAAGAGTTCAATCGAGCCGCAAGTTCATCCATCAAATCTTCATTAACTGACAGCAGCTTTTATATTTGGGTGGAGAGCAGAACATTTGAGTCGCGTGTAGAAAACAAAACTGACGGGAGCGGTTTAAGTACAGAACCCTGGATCTAAAACTTTCAGATGACACACAGCTAATTTCCCTCGTCACTGTAAGTTACTGAAACCACACATGAAAACACGCAACAAATGGTAAACACGCGTTTATTCAGCAGAGCGACTCTCTAACACTGTATGATGTGACTGACAACTAGTTGTCCAGTCCTGTTTTGTTAACACCGCACGTGTTTTCCGAGAATGCGGTTGTGAGTCCTGAAAATTTACTGGTGTGAGTTCGGTTACAGAATGCGGTTGTCACGCCTGAAAATAACCGTACTGTGTGTGAACGTAACTGTATTAAGGACTTAAATACAGGACTGACAACCTTATTCTGCTGCTGTGTGAACATGGCCTGTATAAGTGAATGTTGACTGTCTCATTTAATTTTGTGGTCTCTTAGCCATGTAATAACTAGAGGTTGACCAATGTATCCTTTTTGCCGATTAATCGACACAGATAGTTGATTGCTGGAACTATTGGCAAAAATCCATACCGATAGTTTTTCCGGGTTGCATCCGTTGCTGAAGCGGCTGAGAAGGTCCGCTGTAATTATACAGTTCGAGAGCACCCTCTAGAGTCGGAAATCACATGCTGTTTGTTTTGACACGTGACACTGCGCGCTGCACAGAGCGGGACACTTCAGACGAACAGATTTAAAACAGACAACGAAATGTGTATACAGTACACTATAGTGCATGTTTTCATATGATTACTAAGTAATTAATTTGTTGACTAGATGCTGCATTAGTGGAGAGGGAACAGCAATATGTTTGCTGTCAAGGCTGAGAGGACGCAAACATTAGTAGCACCTCGAATGGTTAAAACAATGTGACCAAAACACACGCAAGTCCGACACAAAAGCTTAATGTCACGATTGTTACCATCTATTTGTATTAGTTTATATCCAGCTGGTCACATTAATGCATTTGTTATCCAGCGATTTTGCAGATTTAAAGCTGTGACGTGAGAAAACACATTGATATGTTGATTCAGTGGAAAGAAATCCTGCCGTGCCACAGATCGCCACTCACACTATTTTCCATTAAATTACATTTATATTTGTCCCAAATTGTTTTTAATGTACATAATGACTTCACCCAAGGCTCTAAAATTGTGTATTGTGCATTTTTCAGTGAAACATTTGTCTTTCTGTGGCTCTAATAAAGTCTGCATGCTTCATATAGAGAGCTATAATATAGATTGTGCTTTTTCTTTTCTTTCTAACTTTAATGATCAATATTTAATTAATATTTAATATTAATATTTTTATTCATTTACAAAGTATGGTTCAGTACTGTTTTTTTTATTTATAGTAAAGCACTATTTTAGTTTTCGTTCAGTATCCATTTTAAAACTATCGGTTGATTAATCGGTATCGGCCAGTGTGGTCCAACCTTAGCTATCGGTAAAATCGGTCAACCTCTAGTAATAACAAGGATAATGTGTAGCCCATTGGCCATTACTGCAAAATAAACCCCCTTCAGGATAATATAAGACCCCTCCACTTGGCTTCACCCTAATAACTATTTGTGTAAAATACAGCCTCTTTCTTCTTTCTTTCTTTCTTTCTTTCCACTCCGTCTATGTCTCTCTCTTTCTCAAGAACTGCCCCTTCGCTTCTTTCCTCAGGTTGCCTGCGCTCTCTGAATGGGCACTCTTTAGGGGGAATAGCTGTGGTTCAAAGCGCTGTGCTCTGGCCGACTGAATGGAGAGAAAAGGATCTTTAACAAACATCCCCTGTGCGCCAGGTGCTCCAAACCCTCCAGTAATAAATTAACTTTTGGCCAAAGTGCGGCGAACATTCTGCAGCAGCGGAAGCAATCTGCTGCTATCTCACCCTACCTCTCCCAGATTAATGAAACAGAATGCTGACCAATTTGCATACAGGTGAGAAGAAGAAAAAGCCAAAAGAAGCAGGTCTAGATAAAGGAAGCGAATGGGGTGATGAGCTTTGAATAGCAAAAGAGGGATACTTTCATGCACAGGGACGGGAGAGAGAGAAAGAAAAAATAAGAAAGAGAGAGTTTTTTCCCCTCATCCTCAAAGGCCGGGGTCAGTGCTGGCATTTGAAGAGACTGCGCAGCAGCTGTCTACATAGCTCCATCATTAGCTGCAAAGGGGGCCATTAGTCCTTGTCAACACTGTCCTGGCTCACACAAGCACAGTGCTGTTACTTCGGCCACCACTAGAGGTCGGTATGCTCTGTGCCTGGAGCAACAAGTGTGCGCCAATCAGCCCATGCTCCCTTTGTTCTAAATAAACTGAG
>NW_015664312.1:359034-367329 GCF_001515625.1 Sinocyclocheilus rhinocerous | reverse complement strand
AGCTCTTACAAACTTATTATGTAATGCATTTCTTTAGGCTTTCAGTTCACAATCTTTATCGTTATCTACTGTGAAGTGTTTACTGGTTGGCACAGATAATTGTGTGAAATTGTCTTGATGGTCTGGTGGGTTAAATTCTTAAAATAGACACTTTGGTAAGCCACTCCTCCCATGTGTTTCTCCTTTTCACAGTCGGGCAGCAATGATGTGTGATTCCAAAATACATGGTCACATGACAGTAAAAGTGTACAGTTGCCAAGATACAGGGGGCGGGTCAACTTACCCACTGGCCCAACTTACCCCACTATCCCCTGCTATGCAGAACATATGTTTTTAGCGGTTGCAAAGTAATTACTTATTCAAAAGGAGTACCTAGAAGTGCCTACAAAAGAAGTGCCTACTGCTTTATAGTTCCTGTAGGCAGTAGGTGGTATTTAGTATCCAGGAAATAGTAAAGAGCAAGTCCATTCTGAGCATAGGCCTTGTTAGACTTAGTAACATTTGGGACAGGTTTTAGCTAAGGGTCATTGTAATTTTCCATCCAGCTTTTCTGTACTACCAACTCATACATAAAATAAGTATAGACAAACCATTCTACCTCTAATTCATAAGCTAAACATTCATGATAGCTTCCCAGACCACTGAAGACCAATTCACATGTCCAGACTTCTCTCCAGCAAAGCTCAACAGGTGGCAGTGTTGTCTTGTATTTTATTTTTTCACTCGTTTGGTTCATCAGCTCAAACAGAGTCACAGGTTTCATACGCTGGAATACAGGTTCGAACAATATTGACAGCTGTAAAAAGTGATGTCAGGCACAGTGGTATGTGAGCAATGCCACTGTCTGTTAGTTCTCCCATGCTTATCTTGTCTCTGCAACCTGCTTGTTTGATGATTGAGATTTTTCCCATTACTACTTCTTTTGAGGGTTTTGCATGTGGAATTTGCAGCTTGTAAGGCCTTGCCTCCCACTGCATTCTTTACTTCCTCACACACAGAGTTCTCATTACGCAGTGCTGTATTTCAAGTGTCCTGTCCCATTTCTGTCAGCTACAGCAGTCTGTCAGAATGCAGTTCTCACCATGGCTTGGAATTGGTGTTCAGAGGAAGTAAATGCATCTATAGGACGATTACTACTTCAAAGAGGTACAACATGCCTGAAGTGACCACAAAACCATTCAGTTTATCCATAAATCTGCAGTGTTGTTGAAGTGGGGCTTGGGCATGTGTTGATCTCATAAGGCTCAATGCTTTAAACTTTCAGCTGTCAGATAGCCTGGCTGGCATTCCTTTAGCTTCAACTTCCCCCTGCGGCTGCTGATGTTAGCTAGGTCAACAGATCTCTATTGGCCCTGCAGCAGGAACATCTCACCTGCTTCTGAGTGCAGTGAAGGGTCATCAACATTTATTTTTCTTTTATGTGTATAGGTTCCATTTTCTCACAATTTAACCTGCAAAGACAACTATAAATGAGTCATCTGTGGGTCCCCAAAAAATTACTTTGTGGCATTTTCATTACTCTGTTTGTTTAAGAAATCCAACATAGCAATATTGGCTCATCTAATGGCATTAGATTGTGGTTGGATTATGTGGACTGAAAAAGGCTGTGCTGCAGTTAAGCCAATCACATTCAGATTTGCCTCCATTTCGGTATATAATGCTTACTTTTCACAATCAATCAAAAACAGTGGATAAATTCAATTACCGTCCTTTGGGGGGTATTAAGTCATATTACTCAGAAATATGTCAAAATGCACTAAAGTAGCACACTTATACTCTGGCTGTACTGTTTATGCCATACTGTATGCCGTTTAGCAAGACTAAAGGTTTAAGCTCATCAAGCTTGTTGCTCTTTTACCAGCTTGCTTCTACGGATGTCACCCAAAAGTTTTAAGTATTGTTGAATGCTTGTGTAGAACCCATTGTTTAGGGACAGTTGACAGTTCTGTTGTCCTTGGCGGGAAGTTTGGCTAAATGCCTCTTTAAGCACTAATGATGCCCCTCTTTCTTGCCTCCCTCTATTTCTGCTCGCTCCACTCACCCGCCCAGCACCTGGACCCCATCCTTGAATCCTGCTCCTGAAAACCCAGCCTTGCCATCTTTTTTTTCAAGCTGTAATTAAGGAGATGGCTAGCCAGGCTCTGCTGTAATAGTAATGAAAGAAATGTCCAACCTCACCCTCTGGCAGGGCATGGCAAAGAAAAGGAGAAGGTGTCACTGCATCTACACAATGCAGTTGGATCAAGGAGGGTCCTCGATTTGACACGTAGAGACTGGACCATCCACTCCTCTTGCTCCTCCTCTATTCTCCTCAACTGCTGCAATTCAACGCCCTCTCCGCACGCCTCCTTAACTGTAATTAGGTGGCTGTCCCTGCCGCGCGGGGCCCTTTTGACTTTCGGTGTGCGCGGCAGCCCCAGCAGATGCACCTGTCCCCTGTCTTCCTCTGTTCAGGTGAGCGAGGGCAGTTAATCTCCTGCGACCCCTGGCAGACTCTCCCAGACACCTGTCTGCCAGGTGCCGCTTTATCACCTGGCCGCTCTCTGTTCTGGCCTGGTTGAGGATAAGGAGGGCGGGAAATAGCGAGAGACAATGAGAGAGAGAAAGTTCAGCACTCTTCAGCTCCAGCTCAACCCACACCTTTCTCCCACTGCCTGGTCTTTTGTGAACAGCAGCTGCTTAGGTGTGTGTGTGTCTTTGTGTTTCAGATGTATTGGATATGTATTGTGTTTCAAAATGTATTGGAGTGATAAGAATAGTTTGGAATGGTTCTTCTAACCGAGGCATTTGAAAAGACTTTGGTAAGTTACCAGTAGCAGAACTTCTCAGTAAAGTTGTAGCACCCTACTGATGACTTATTTGACCACTTTACAATTACTTTGTTAATCTGTGATGCTCTATTTAACCAAGGTATTGGAGGCTGTACTATACTGTGAACATAATCATGGCTGAATGGTGTTGAAAAGAGTTCTAACCTCTGATAATACACCATTGACCATGAACTCAAACTTGAGTTTCAAACTCAAATCCTGCATCCAAATATGTATGTGTATATATTAGCTGAAAAACAATACATACAAAAGGGAAGTATGTTCAAAATTTATAGTATTCATAAAACAGCATGCAAAAAGTAACATGATGACCTACTACTTTCGCAGTGATTGCAAATTTAATTGACGCTTTACTATCCTATGAGGCCAGGGGAGTGGAGTTAATCGAAGCAACTGATGCCGTGAGTCACATTACAATGATAACACAGGGGACGTAGAATGTCTAGATTTCTTTCATACTATGCACATTCATACTTTATAGAACATACTTTTTTTAATGGTTGCAAAGTAAGTTCTCTTTTTCAAATGTAGCACCTAAAGAGTATGCAATTTTAGACAGCTAAATAGTACAGTAAAGTGTCTATTGGATGCACAATTTAGAATCGTGGTGAAATTAGTTGGTCATTCAGGTGTTTTTCACCTACTGTTTTATGAATACTGCATATTATGACATACTGCTCATTTGATGTGCTGCTTTTAACGTACTATATAATAATGGCATATTCAGATGCAGGGTTAGTCCCTGAAATGACAGAACAGTGCTGTGCAGTGATGCCATAAACGTGCGTTTTGCTGGATTTCAACACCACTGAAACGCACTGAACAATCAGAAGCCAGGACTGCACTTAGCCATTTTTTTATTAAAATATTTTTTGTATGACTCTCTGTAATACTTGATTTTGTTTGTTGGCATACATTTTTTTTGTGCATAATAAATGCCAAACTGTGGCTACGTTCACACTGTCAGTTTTTGGGATTGACAACCGCATTTACTTACAGGTGTGAGTCTTGAAATGTCACGTTCACACAGCAACTTACAGTAGCTTCTCGGATACTGTCTATGCACATGCAACGGGAGTCAAGCCTGTATTCCTTACCAGTTACCATAGTGACAGTGACCAAAGTAATATCAAAGATGGAGACGTCCATAAAACTGAAAGTCTTTTATGAATCAGAATGAATGAAGTCAGAATCAGTTTCTGACACAACAAGAGTTCAATCGAGCCGCAAGTTCATCCATCAAATCTTCATTAACTGACAGCAGCTTTTATATTTGGGTGGAGAGCAGAACATTTGAGTCGCGTGTAGAAAACAAAACTGACGGGAGCGGTTTAAGTACAGAACCCTGGATCTAAAACTTTCAGATGACACACAGCTAATTTCCCTCGTCACTGTAAGTTACTGAAACCACACATGAAAACACGCAACACATGGTAAACACGCGTTTATTCAGCAGAGCGACTCTCTAACACTGTATGATGTGACTGACAACTAGTTGTCCAGTCCTGTTTTGTTAACACCGCACGTGTTTTCCGAGAATGCGGTTGTGAGTCCTGAAAATTTACTGGTGTGAGTTCGGTTACAGAATGCGGTTGTCACGCCTGAAAATAACCGTACTGTGTGTGAACGTAACTGTATTAAGGACTTAAATACAGGACTGACAACCTTATTCTGCTGCTGTGTGAACATGGCCTGTATAAGTGAATGTTGACTGTCTCATTTAATTTTGTGGTCTCTTAGCCATGTAATAACTAGAGGTTGACCAATGTATCCTTTTTGCCGATTAATCGACACAGATAGTTGATTGCTGGAACTATTGGCAAAAATCCATACCGATAGTTTTTCCGGGTTGCATCCGTTGCTGAAGCGGCTGAGAAGGTCCGCTGTAATTATACAGTTCGAGAGCACCCTCTAGAGTCGGAAATCACATGCTGTTTGTTTTGACACGTGACACTGCGCGCTGCACAGAGCGGGACACTTCAGACGAACAGATTTAAAACAGACAACGAAATGTGTATACAGTACACTATAGTGCATGTTTTCATATGATTACTAAGTAATTAATTTGTTGACTAGATGCTGCATTAGTGGAGAGGGAACAGCAATATGTTTGCTGTCAAGGCTGAGAGGACGCAAACATTAGTAGCACCTCGAATGGTTAAAACAATGTGACCAAAACACACGCAAGTCCGACACAAAAGCTTAATGTCACGATTGTTACCATCTATTTGTATTAGTTTATATCCAGCTGGTCACATTAATGCATTTGTTATCCAGCGAAGTTGCAGATTTAAAGCTGTGACGTGAGAAAACACATTGATATGTTGATTCAGTGGAAAGAAATCCTGCCGTGCCACAGATCGCCACTCACACTATTTTCCATTAAATTACATTTATATTTGTCCCAAATTGTTTTTAATGTACATAATGACTTCACCCAAGGCTCTAAAATTGTGTATTGTGCATTTTTCAGTGAAACATTTGTCTTTCTGTGGCTCTAATAAAGTCTGCATGCTTCATATAGAGAGCTATAATATAGATTGTGCTTTTTCTTTTCTTTCTAACTTTAATGATCAATATTTAATTAATATTTAATATTAATATTTTTATTCATTTACAAAGTATGGTTCAGTACTGTTTTTTTTATTTATAGTAAAGCACTATTTTAGTTTTCGTTCAGTATCCATTTTAAAACTATCGGTTGATTAATCGGTATCGGCCAGTGTGGTCCAACCTTAGCTATCGGTAAAATCGGTCAACCTCTAGTAATAACAAGGATAATGTGTAGCCCATTGGCCATTACTGCAAAATAAACCCCCTTCAGGATAATATAAGACCCCTCCACTTGGCTTCACCCTAATAACTATTTGTGTAAAATACAGCCTCTTTCTTCTTTCTTTCTTTCTTTCTTTCCACTCCGTCTATGTCTCTCTCTTTCTCAAGAACTGCCCCTTCGCTTCTTTCCTCAGGTTGCCTGCGCTCTCTGAATGGGCACTCTTTAGGGGGAATAGCTGTGGTTCAAAGCGCTGTGCTCTGGCCGACTGAATGGAGAGAAAAGGATCTTTAACAAACATCCCCTGTGCGCCAGGTGCTCCAAACCCTCCAGTAATAAATTAACTTTTGGCCAAAGTGCGGCGAACATTCTGCAGCAGCGGAAGCAATCTGCTGCTATCTCACCCTACCTCTCCCAGATTAATGAAACAGAATGCTGACCAATTTGCATACAGGTGAGAAGAAGAAAAAGCCAAAAGAAGCAGGTCTAGATAAAGGAAGCGAATGGGGTGATGAGCTTTGAATAGCAAAAGAGGGATACTTTCATGCACAGGGACGGGAGAGAGAGAAAGAAAAAATAAGAAAGAGAGAGTTTTTTCCCCTCATCCTCAAAGGCCGGGGTCAGTGCTGGCATTTGAAGAGACTGCGCAGCAGCTGTCTACATAGCTCCATCATTAGCTGCAAAGGGGGCCATTAGTCCTTGTCAACACTGTCCTGGCTCACACAAGCACAGTGCTGTTACTTCGGCCACCACTAGAGGTCGGTATGCTCCGTGCCAGGAGCAACAAGTGTGCGCCAATCAGCCCATGCTCCCTTTGTTCTAAATAAACTGAGGAAAGTTTTGGTGTGTGTGGCGGCAGTTGATTAATTGAGCAAGAGCTACGTGTTCAAAGAGTATGAAAAATCTCTTTGACTTCTCTCTGCTTTGTTTTGCAAGTGTGCACCCTGTTATGTAATAACTCACTGGTGCAGTTCACATTTGACTCTTGTGTCCTGGCTAAACAAGTCATTTAACCATACCATGCTGCAAATACAGCCTGTTTGAGAGATAAAGATGCACATCTGCATAATCTCCCTTGTGTAGTAAGATAACGGTGACCTTTTGCCTTCGCATCTTCTCATCGTTGGCCCTCAGAATGAGCGACTTATCTGTCTCCCTGCCAAGAAGCAACAGGTCACGTCTGTAGGCCACACTGAGAAAATTGATGTTCACACCTAAGCCAAGCGATAAAGCACAGTTAGTCTTCATCAGTTGTGTGTATGTGTCCTTCAGTGAATATGTGTAGAAATGAGGGGCAGATTTCTGTGTTCTTGTGACAAACATGAGACGTGTCATTGATACAGCATCTTAAGTTTCCTGGTAATCGCCCTTAAAGGAAGTAATGTGGCTTTCCCACAGAGACAGGACAATAAGCCCAGTCTTGAGAGGTGAAACTCTGCTACCTGCACCTCTATCCACCATCCAGGCTGTCCTGGTGTATGGAATGCATGTGTCGGCTTAAATTTAACCACTTGCACTGTATCCAGAGGTGCATAAAGACGCTACATCAAATGTGTCTGTTGAAATGTGCTTTGGAAACATATTGGCTAATGTTAGTATTCCTGAAACTCCCAGTCGTGGGTTTCCAAACCAACTTGCAATATGTATTAGGGATGCACGATATTGGATTTTTGCCGATATCCGATATGCCGATATTTTTCAACTCTTTTTGGCCGATAGCCGAAATCGATATATTTCCTCTATAATATGTGAAAATTATAAGCAAATTATTTTTAATTTTGGTTAGTTTTTAACAATAACTTATTTGTTAGAATTAAATAAACAATAATAAAGTTATTTTATAATGACAGTACATTGAAGCTTTGAAAATAACTATATATCAATCGCTGCATTTTTTTCCCCCAGAAAGATGTAGTAGTAACCTTAACATTATATTTTAAGATTTAACATTTCTTAAAGCAAAAGAGTTGTAAAAATTCTGAAAATATTTTAGAGCTCATAATTTGTTTAAAAATATATAACATATTACACATTAATGAATAAATCAGTATAGGCTATATAAAATTATTTAATTTACAAATGTCATGTTTGTGATTTTTTTTAAATTATTTTTGGTGTATTTGGTGTAATGAAATGTGTTTATGCGGTAGAATATCTCTTTGGATTTGAGACTTTAGTCTTTGCAACTTTACAGATCTTCTTTATGCACCAAGAGCTTGTAACACTCCAAAGAGAAAGGAAAAATTTAAATCGCATCATATGACCCCTTTAATCAGAAACAGTCTAAATATTATTTGTGTATTTTACTTTTATTTTATTAAAAGTAGGCCAACAGCGCCCCCTACAGAATTAAAACTCCTTACCGAAGGAGCATTAGGACCCGGGGGAGGCTGCTGCTGCACGTGCTATTACTGTTTACTCTATCATACACCAAACGCTCATTCTGTACTGCAGAACCGATTTAAATCCAGCAATCCAAAACAGTGAATCCAATCACCATTACATATCGGCATCATTTTTCATATCGGGCCAATGCCGATATTTATATTTAAAGCCATTTACGGCCAATTCCGATATTGGTCCGCTAATATCGTGCATCCCTAGTTGATTTATATTACACATTTTGCTTCTGAAGTTACAATGTGTAGTTATTGGATGGACGGTTGTTGTATTTACTGATATACACTCTTG
>NW_015664312.1:347370-358974 GCF_001515625.1 Sinocyclocheilus rhinocerous | reverse complement strand
CGTGTTTGTCATCACAGAATCTAACCAACGAGAATAAAGTGTGTCGTCATCAAAGCTTTTGCAGTAGGCTTGTTTGAGATGAGCAAAATCTGCGCAGAACCGATCACCGGTGATCACCGCGAGATGCATGCCGGTTAGAAAAGTGTCCGAGTTATGTCCGACTTGATCTGATGTCATGCTGACGTGTGCCAAAAAACTCTCGCTACTTCGAGGCGGCTGTGTCGGATTGTGTAGTCGGGCGCAGTTGCTCTCCACCGACTGCGCTGATTAAAAGCATGATGGGAAACGACTGGTTGACGACACAGCTTAATGCTCATTGGTTCAGACAACTGTGATGTTGCGATGCTGCGTTCTCTTCTAAAATGTTTTATTTCTTTATCTGGTTTCATGTGATTAAGTATTTAAATAATGCATGCATATTCCCAAATACTGTGACAGTGCGATCTCTGTGTGCGATATGTGATTGTTGTTATATTTCTATAAAAATCTAAAATACATGTTTGTAGAACGAATCGTTCAAGAACTACCCAACACTAATTCTCAGTTTAAATGCAACGATCCAAAACAGTGAATCTAATCACCATTCAGGCAAAACTTTGCTTCAAGAATGAGCCACACTGCTGACCTGATCTAATCGCTAGCACACCCTGAGCACATGTGAGTTAATGTATTCCTCCTATCGGCGAGACATGTCGGCATAATTTATCATATCGGGCCGATGCCGATATGTACACTTAAAGCCATTATCGGCCGATTCCGATATCAGTCCGATAATATCGTGCATCCCTAATATGTATATACTGCTTATATATATTTGCATTTTTAATCACACCCCGCAGCTTCATTGTTGACTAGGTGCTAAATGAGGTGTAGCTAAAATGTGCTAGCTTATGCTAAAAGCATGCTATCAGGGCTGGTACCGGTTGCTGCAGTTAATCCGACTGTGTCCTGCTAAGAGATTGTTCAGTGTAAAGCTAATATCAGAACAGTTTAAGGCTGTTAGTGGTTTAGTTGCGCTCTAGTAAACTCCAGGAGTGTCAGGTCAGTCTAAGCTCATTACAGTATTTTGAGGCACACTGTGGTGGCTAGCCTAGTGACCCTGAAGGGTCAGAGGGGTTATCCTTTTTGGTCAGAGGAAGACTTTGCTGCTGTGATGACCACGAGGCAAGAGATGGGTGTCTGATCACACAGGAACACATTTTTATTTTAAGAAAATGTGAACTTTGCTGTTTTCCAGATGCTGATATCACCTCAGGTAGTTCAGACAAATGGTGATAAACCTTCCAATTTAAAATAAGTAAATAATATAAATAATAAACAGATTTTTTTTACAGAAAATATGCAGTCAGGATATAAGATTGGAATCCAAATGCATTTTGGGACCGTTAGCTGACTGACAGTCAACCAAATACAGATGTACAGTATCCAGATGAAAGGTCAAAATGCAAAGGGCTACGGAATGTAAACTCATAAATAATAGCCTATCAAAGCGAATGAGATCAGTGATTATGTGTGAAACATTTACTAATGATACTCATATTTTAATATTGTTTTACATTATTTTCAAAGGAAACTTAAGACTTTAAGTTTTCTGTAAGAGAATATTTGTTTCTTGTGTTTGACAGTTCAGCTTTATACACCCTTGTGTACTGAAAACATGGTATACTTAAGATATACTTTAGGTTCAAAAGTTTATGGTCAGCAGTTTTCAGATTGTTCCCACTCGTTTGCACTGAGTCAGCCACCATTTATCAATTCTTTTGGCCATTCATGCCCTATCTTTTTCATCCTGTCATTCACTGGTGCTCTTGCCCCATTTATGAGACACAGTAAGTCTAGATGAGACACAGTAAGTCTAGCTGTCAGTGACATCAGCCTGTCGAACTTAACACAGTTTAACCCCCCCCTCCCCCCTGAGGATATGGAGTAAAGTAATTGAGGAAAAGATTTGAGAAGGAGAGAAGATAATGCTGGTGAAACAAATGGGTCAAGTAAATAAAGAGCAAAGACAAATAATCTCATAGGAATGGGAACCCCTCGGACTGGAAAGGGCAAGAGGGAGGCTTCTCTATTTCCCGCTTGCCTGCTCCATTAGCATGATGCCCCCTGCACCCCTCGACATGACACATGCATACCTCACACAGTTGCCATCGTTAGCGACCGCAGCCTGTCAGTCGCTGCCGAGTTGTACTGGGCCGTGCTGGGCAGCGCTGGGCCAGGCAGGGGCCCCTTTGTGCTGGAGCGGGGAGGAGGCGGCGAGCGGGCCTGACGGCAGGGCCTTGCAGCTGTCGCGAGGGTCGAGCCATGGACGCCTGTGATCAGCCAGCCGTGAAATCTGCCCTGAACAGAACTGCATTCAGAGCCTGACCCTCTCACACACACTCCCAAACACACACACACTCTCTGCGACACTCTGCTCTCTTTGGTGCTAAATCTTCCCCAGGCTTGTGGAGCTTGTCTGGCGCCAGCTATTCGTTGCACCCTGCCTGTCGATAACCCTTGCTTCCCCAAAAACCCCACTCATGCCTCCTTGCTCTCCTCTCGTACAAACAGACCCTTAACCCCCACCTTTTTCTGTGCCAATCCCTACAGTAGGTTTAAACGAATCGATCAGCAGACATTTAGAATGATGATTTGCCATCAAAATGCATTAAGTACAAACAGTATAAGATGAAGCCTTCAACTGATTGATGGTCAGAAGTTTCTTTTGGAACCAAAAAAAATCTTTCTCAGCAAGCTTTTTTGGATGTTTATTGTTTTATCCCTACATCAATAGTACTTTTGAAAAATGTTTAAAATTGTGTACACTCATATTGAATGAAGACTCCATTTACAACAGTAGCCCAATAAAGTTTTATTTTATATAGAGTGGGTTGCTTCATGGGGGCGGACATGTTGACATCACGTAACCATCTGAAAATTACTCATTTTATCTCAGTAACAGCCCAGTTACTTTCACTCATGGAATAAATAATGGATTATTGCAAAAAGTCCAAAAAAATTTTTGCTGTGGAATTGGTAACTGAAAACTATTGCTTTTGTGTGATGCTGCATCCACACCACTAAGTGTCAGCATAAGTCCAAGATGATTGTCATATCAGTCGGCACTGTATAAACAAAAAAAATTGTGCCCCTCTGAAGAACTGTGCAATTTCTGTGCTATTACAGTAACCAAACAGAGTGTTTTCAAACAGGTTTCCAAAACTCTTCTCCCATCTGCCATTAATCATTTAACAGGCAGTTTTAACCTAAAATCACATAGTTTTCTCCACGTATTAAGCTGGGACAGTTGGAAATGTATCAACTTTTAAAATTAATAAAATGAAACACTTTACATTTGATCCTAATAATTTTAGGTGGGTATTTTGTTCTTTTTTAGTTATTTTATACATTAACTACTGTATCAAGGTGTCTGATTTGTGTGTAAACCTTGCTGTTAAGTGGGGATATATCAAGATAGACATGCCCTGATGCCCATTTATCCACAGGGGCCAAGGCATATGGAGAGGCTGGGTCAGCCCACCCATGCTGCTGAGTCAGCCCACATCCTGGGTTCTGTGCCCTCATCTCTTGGCACTTGTTCGTGGCTTGGAAAGAAACCAAGATGGCTTCTGCATGTAGGATCACAGTGGCCCTTTGCTGTCAAGTTCTGCCAGTCGAACTCAAGTTTTTGTGTTCCACTTCCTCTTCTTTTAGCTTTTCCTGTCAGACTAAGTTCTGTCTCGCTCTGCCCCACAAGTCTACATTTATTGAGCTATAATATGAATATATTGCAAACATGATCTTTTTATTGTGTGATGACTGAAGATTACATCCGAAATAGCTGCCTTTTAAGAAAAAGGGGTAAGCCTCTTTGGATTACTCTTTGTTTATGCTGATTCTCAGCGCCGGTTAGAGTAAAGTGTATATTGTATTATGGGAAGATGTGGAGGAGCATATGGAGCTTCTGAATAGGTTGGGTGTGTGAAGATCAGTGACTGATAATAGAACAAGCCACTGCAGGCAACCTCACCCTGCTTTGAGCTACACCTGGAAACCGACTGTACCTCTGGAATGCAATATTATTTCATTTGACTACTGGTAAATACCTGAAGGGCTTAAGTTAAAATATTCCAAATACATCTCAGGGCTCGACATTGACGCTTGTCTGCTTGTCCTGGACAACTGGATTTTGTGAAGGGGCAAGTGAAAGTGAAAGAGAACATGATTAAAATGTCAATAACAAACGATAACTAGGACAGCACCGAAACTTTGACGAGAATGATTCTGATTTTATTACTTTCAAACGGTGACTGATAACGGATAATGTATTGACAGTATCAAGGTCACGTCAGTTGAGGCTCGCGCAGCCTGTCTGACTCACGGAGAAATCAAAGCTAATAAGCGCAACAGCGAAGAAACAAACATGAACAAACATACTGCTGTAGAAAAAAAGATACATATTCCTTATAATATATGATATGGGTAAGCAACATCACACGACTAAGAGTGATGTTTTCCTGACTGTCAGCACGATTGCAAATGTGACATCGATTTTTATACAACAGTAGTTCAATAAACAAGTAGTTAATATTAACTGACTTGCATTTTAGAGACATTATTGATTGCTTTTGCTCCATTTCGCAAACGAAAATTTTAAGCAAAGCCACAGCAGCAGAACACATCTCCGAGCAACACACAACAGTGTTTCGTTACTGAATGATTCAGCATTTTTGAATGAATCGGGTGAATCAATAGCCCCTTTCACACAGTAATACCAGTGAATTGCCGTAAAATTACCGGAATTACTTTACCGGTAAAAACAAAAATGCACTGTTCACACAGGCAATGACATTTTTACCGTTAAAGCACCATTCACACATCGGTTTCAAAGTACCGGTAAATTCTGTGACATTAACCAGAAATTACCTCCAAACAGCTGCACTTCCCAGTGTTGTGTTTGTAAACATGGAGGGGTGTACGCTGTCAGTGTTTTTGTTGATGTTTTCATTTTTGTGTCAAACGTTCACATTCATGCAGCTGCTTTTGGCCCAGAGACATCATATTAGACGACTTCAAACCAAAACTACACACCATGGAGTAAATGCGTCATCTGCGTCAGAATGTTATGATTGGCCCAGAGCTGTTGAATTTTGAATTTCTATGGCTCTGGATTGGCCCAGAGTAGACGTCTTACGTCAGCGCATCCTGAACTTGTACGAGCTCATACCGGTAATCTTCATTCTGCGTTCACACTGAGCAGATTACCGATAATTTACTAGTAATGTTACAACTTCTTATATCGGTAAATTGCCGGAATGAATTTACCGGTATTTTTTAATAGGTCCTGTTGACACATGATCTCTTTATGGTAATTTACCAGTAATTTACCAGTAAAGTCTGTATGTGTGAAAGGGGCTAACGATTCAGTGAGCCATTCATAAAGACAGTCACTAGGCTCGTTTAAGATGAGCAAAATCTGCACAGAACCGATCACCGGTGATCACCATGAGAAACATGCCATTTAGAAATGTGTCCGAGGGCGGTCTGCCTTGCTCTGATGTCACTCTGACGTGTGCCAAAAATCTCTTGCGACAGCGAGTTGGCCGCGCAGTCGAGCGCAGTTGCTTTCCCCCAGTTGCGCTGACCAAAAGCATGATGGGAAACTACTTGCTGACGACAATGCTCATTGGTTCAAACAGCCGTGATGTTGCGTTCTCTTCTAAAATGTTTTATTTTTTATCTGATATCATGTGATTGTGTTTAAATTATGTATGATTATTCACAAACACTATGACAGTGTGATCTCTGTGTGAGATGTGTGATTGTTGTCATATTTCTGAAAAATACTAAAATATGTGTTTGATGCCGCCTACTCTCGCCTAAATTTCAGGTGAGGCTAGCCGCATCTCAAACGAGCCTACTTGCTTCATTTACTGAATGAATCAGCCGTTTGAACAAATTGGTTGAATCAATGACCCACTCATTAAGACTACTGGTGGTTTGGTTTCATATTTAAAAGTATCATTGTATTTTTTCAACATTTCATATTTGTATGTTAAAAAAATAAAACATTAATCTTATAACATTATTTATGCATTTACAGTTTTACTGTGTAAATGCATTTATGGAACCTCTTATTGTCAGGAAGATGGACTGTCTGTGTTGTGTTTTGCTCCCCATGACCTAGTTTTCCCTCGTGTGTTACATGCCCATATTTGGTTTCCTTTCTGTGCCTGTTCCTATTGTATTTAATTGAGTCCAGGCGTGTCTCGTCATCCCCTCGTTTAGTTAAGTACTTAGAAACATGCCATTTAGAAATGTGTCCGAGGGCGGTCTGCCTTGCTCTGATGTCACTCTGACGTGTGCCAAAAATCTCTTGCGACAGCGAGTTGGCCGCGCAGTCGAGCGCAGTTGCTTTCCCCCAGTTGCGCTGACCAAAAGCATGATGGGAAACTACTTGCTGACGACAATGCTCATTGGTTCAAACAGCCGTGATGTTGCGTTCTCTTCTAAAATGTTTTATTTTTTATCTGATATCATGTGATTGTGTTTAAATTATGTATGATTATTCACAAACACTATGACAGTGTGATCTCTGTGTGAGATGTGTGATTGTTGTCATATTTCTGAAAAATACTAAAATATGTGTTTGATGCCGCCTACTCTCGCCTAAATTTCAGGTGAGGCTAGCCGCATCTCAAACGAGCCTACTTGCTTCATTTACTGAATGAATCAGCCGTTTGAACAAATTGGTTGAATCAATGACCCACTCATTAAGACTACTGGTGGTTTGGTTTCATATTTAAAAGTATCATTGTATTTTTTCAACATTTCATATTTGTATGTTAAAAAAATAAAACATTAATCTTATAACATTATTTATGCATTTACAGTTTTACTGTGTAAATGCATTTATGGAACCTCTTATTGTCAGGAAGATGGACTGTCTGTGTTGTGTTTTGCTCCCCATGACCTAGTTTTCCCTCGTGTGTTACATGCCCATATTTGGTTTCCTTCCTGTGCCTGTTCCTATTGTATTTAATTGAGTCCAGGTGTGTCTCGTCATCCCCTCGTTTAGTTAAGTACTTAAGTCCTGTGTGTTCCCATGTCTAGCGTCCAGTGTCTTATCGTCCATCCCCATTGCTACGTGTGTGTTCCTTGTTCCTGTGTTTGGATTAATAAAGATAGCCTTTTCGTGAATTCTCCCACGTCTCCTCGCTCTTTCGTTCCGAGACTGTAGGCAACTGTGACAGAACACTGGACCTGTAAATAGTTTATTTGCGTCTTCCCCTCCGTTTGTTTTCTGTGTTTTTTACAGTGTTTGTTTTCTGTTTTTCACCGTGTTCCCCATGGATTCCCTAGCAGCAAAGTTTACCTCCCTCGCCCTCGCCCGCAAGGATCTTTGGAGTATGCTGTGGAGTTTTAATGGCGTTCGACGACGCTGCGCTGAACTCCCTGTTCTGGATCGGGGCCAACTACTACCGCCCCATCGACCTCCCAGACACCACCGGACTGTGCTGGAGGGAAGCAATCATCCGGTGTCTGGAGAGTGTCTACTTCTGATCCAGAACACAGCCAAACCCAGTGCCCAGCCCACCATCTCCCCGCTGCGTGGAGCGCATGCCCGAGCCCACCGTTGACGCCTCCGCCCTGCACGCCATGGCCCCTCCTGCAGGTCTACCAGGCCAAGGCATTTAAGCAGCTGCACGAGGGCAGTTCTGACCCAGGGGTAATGCAGGAACTGCGCTCGGTCAGACGATGTCCACCCTGGTGGTCCAGGAACGACATCTATGACTGAACCTGGCAGATATGAGGGAGGCCGACAAACACCGTTTCCTGGACTCACCAATCTCCCAGGCTGGCCTTTTCGGCGATGCAGTGGAGAGCTTCATCCAGCAGTTCTCCGCCGCACAGAATCAGACGGAGGTGATCAGACACTTCCTGCCCCAGCGGCCCCATTCACCTCTTTGCCAAACAAGGATGCTCCCGTCTTGCGAGCCGAAATCGCAGTCCTGCTGGCGAAGCATGCGATAGAGCCGGTCCCTCCAGCCGATATGAAGTCGGGGTTTTACAGCCCCTACTTCATTGTACCCAAGAAAGGCGGTGGGTTACGACCAATCCTGGCCCTGCGCGTTCTGAACCGGGCCCTTCACAGGCTCCCGTTCAGGATGTTGACGCAGAAACGTATCTTTCGATGCATTCGTCCGCTCGATTGGTTTGCAGCGATCAACCTGAAGGATGCGTACTTTCATGTCCCTCGACACAGGCCGTTCAGACCATTTCTGCGGTTTGTGTTCGAAGGACGGGCATCGAGCACAGTTGGGCGAACACAGGGGTGTGGTACTCAGCCACCTCAGCCGGTTGGGGCTTCGGGTCAACTGGGAAAAGAGCAAATTCTCCTCCGTGCAGAGGATCTCTTTTCTCGGTATGGAGTTGGACTCAGTCAATCTGACAGTGCGCCTCTCAGTAGAGCTCACTCAGTCGATGCTGAGCTGCCTGGAGTCATTTCAGCGTAGGAGGGCGGTTCCACTGAAACAGTTTGAGAGAGCTCCTGGGGCATATGGCATCCGCTGCCGCTGTTACGCCGCTCGGATTGCTTCATATGAGACTGCTTCAGCATTGGCTTCACGACCGAGTCCCGAGATGGGCATGGCAACGCGGTACTTACCCGGTCTCAGTCACCCCGTCCTGCCGCTAGACCTTCAGCCCGTGGTCGGACCTTGCCTTTCTTCGGGCAGGAGTTCCCCTAGTGCAAGTGTCCAGGCATGTTGTTGTCTCAACAGATGCCTCTGTCATATGCTGGGGTGCCATGTGCAATGGGCATGCAGCATCAGGCACCTGGACAGGGCCTCGTCTGCAGTGGCATATCAATTGCCTCGTGTTGCTAGCAGTTTGGCTTGCTCTGCACCGCCACAAGGTCAGCCCTTGTGCTGGGCTAGGTGCCCATGTGTAGTGATTACCCCTTTGGGTGATCCCACATGTGTACTCTTCCACGGTACGGCTTCCCTCACGGTAAGCCTGTGTTTTCCTGGCAGACTCCCTCTGCCGTCTCTGCTGTGTATTGATCTCACCCCAGGTTGGCTGAGTCTGTGTAACTTCCACATGATATCTTCTTTATGTAGGATGTGGCTTCCGTAGCGTTCCCCTACTTGGGTACACCAGCCCTGTCCTATCTTCCGCCCCGACTGGTGTGGGGGGACTTGCCGGCTTTCGCAGGGCACTGGAGGGGGTCAGCCAGGGTGCGAACTACGGGGGAGCTATGGGGAGCTCGGATCCCCTTAATAAGACATGGGCTCCCCTGAAAACGGGATTTGTGAAATTTTGGGGGGTCTCAAAAAATATTGACAATGTGTTATTTTGACGTGCAATTTCAGTTTTGTGTAATGTAATCATCGTGGATTATTATGTGTAAAATTGCAAAAATATCATTCATTCATGCATGACGGCAATTTAAACCTAATTCACTTCAATAAAGATAACATGCTATTCTTGTCATGAGCATCAAGGTGGGGGGGCGCTGCGGTGCAAATTCCACTCATGTTTAGTATATGTTAACTCAAAGATTCGTAGAAAAAAAATAAACGCTGGACGTTACGTATGTAACCCTCGTTCCCTGAAGGAGGAAAGAGAGACGTTACGTTCCGTCGCCACAGTTGCTGTACCACCGCTGTATGGCCGAGGCACACCGTCTCGGCTCCTCAGCGAAAAACTGAATGTGCGACTGCATGCACTCTCCTTATATACCCGCGCTGCGGGGCGGGGTGCGCGACGCAAAGATCACACGCCAACACTTATTGGCTTGTTTTGTTAACACTCGAAGGTGACTGGTCTCTCTAGCGAGGATCCCAATTCGTCAGTCACTGACGTAACGTCTCCGTTCCCTCCTTCAGGGAACGAGGGTTACATACGTAACCGAGATGTTTTATTGAGCACTTTAACACTGTTTATATACCACAAATCTGCACTTGTGCCACTCTGAGTTTGGACTTCCTGCCCTGCAGCTGCACAGGGGTCCTGTTTCTAAACCCCTCGTACCCTGTCCTGCTTCTGTGCTACAGACTTCCCCAGTTCTAGCTACTAATGGATTACTCTGTGACTGCACAGACATTTATCTAAACTCAAATTTCAGGAAGGTCAAAGAGGGTCAAACAGTCAGGAGTTGTTTTGAAGATATGAATTATGATAAGATCTAAAAAGCATTCTTGAACAGATAAGTTTTGAATTTGAATATGCGTTTTTGAAGACACATGAGGTGGGGCTTCAGTAATACACTGTTTATTTACCCCACACACGTCTGGCATTCTTAAAATTTGTGATGTATCAGTGTTTGCTACACAGGATAGCCCTCAGGCCTTTCAAAACAGCACCCAGTTTCTGCATGTGAAAACAGAATAACACCTGTGTTGTCTTTGTTATAACGTTTACAGTCCATTTTTAAAAATATATATTTTAAATAAGATTTCTTCAGATGACTTAGTTATGACACATTTACTATTGTCAGTGTCCAAGGCTTATGAGTCACACCTGAGATTTTAATGGATTCAGACCATACGTGTTCTGTCTTTGCTTTCGGCTCTCGAGTTGAGCTTTTTGTTCAGGAGTTGTTTTGAAGATATGAATTATGATAAGATCTAAAAAGCATTCTTGAACAGATAAGTTTTGAATTTGAATATGCGTTTTTGAAGACAGGGCTTCAGTAATACATGGTTTATTTACCCCACACAAATGTCTGGCATTCTTAAAAGATGTGATGTATCAGTGTTTGCTACACAGGATAGCCCTCAGGCCTTTCAAAACAGCACCCAGTTTCTGCATGTGAAAACAGAATAACACCTGTGTTGTCTTTGTTATAAAACGTTTACAGTCCATTTTTAAAAATATATATTTTAAATAAGATTTCATCAGATGGCTTAGTTATGACACATTTACTATTGTCAGTGTCCAAGGGCTTATGAGTCACACCTGAGATTTTAATGGATTCAGACCATACGTGTTCTGTCTTTGCTTTCGGCTCTCGAGTTGAGCTTTTTGTACATTACCAATACCATAAATAAAATAACTGCTGTCAGGACTTCCTGACTGATATATTGATGCTATTTTTCTGCTATGAATTCCTGTTCATTGTGCAAAGGCATAAGTTTAAACCGAGGATTTTCATTTTACCCTCGACCCAGACGCCGAAGGCTCTTCAAACAGGATACAGAGGTAGATGGCAAAAGAGATTTGAAGTGATAGCCCATTTTAGCAGAGAAAAAGGCTCTGATTGTCTCTGCTCTCCATCGCTCCCTCCCCATGACAGCCTCGCATGCCACTGGAGAAAGAAAGGAAATAAAGCAGCTGAGAGAAAGACAGAGAAAGTGAGGGAGAGAGTTAGAGAGGACAGTGTCGCTGTGCAGCTGCTCCTCTGGATGTTTTTGGATTACATCAGTTCTGCAGAAAGAAAGGAGCGAAGGACGGATAGAAAAGGGATCAGAGGGAGCGGGGCACACTCCACAAATCAGGGCTCTTATTTTGGGAGGGGGCTGGGGCTCACTCTGGAGTTCTGTAGGACAGAGCTGTCATTGTTAGCAGGTTGAAGTGGGTAAAGCCAGAGCTCAATAGTGTGGCGGGACCCATCCCCCC
>NW_015664312.1:324620-347349 GCF_001515625.1 Sinocyclocheilus rhinocerous | reverse complement strand
CCCCCGAAACTGTACCCCCTACTACCACATCCTGACAACACAGTAACAGCAACCCAACCTGGCCCTGTCAGCTGCCCGCGCCTGTGGATGGCATGCAGCTGAGATCACATTGCTTTGGGTACCCACTCCTGTCCCCCTTTCGGAATTAATACTCCTACATCTTTGTTTGGCTTGTGAGCGCTGGCATTGAAATAGGCAGAGAGAAGGAACAATCACAGAAGATCAAGGAAAACTGGGGAAAAGGGGAAGTTGGCATTTTAAAGCCACATTAATCAGCACCTTATAGTTTCAGAATGTTTTCTGGTGTTCTTATGGTCATTTGAAAATTAAGAATATAAGAAATATAACGATTAAGATTACTGTGTAAAGTCATTTTAAATTCTAATAATGTATTCATTCTTAAACTAGCTGTAAATGTAAATATTGATCAGTTTATTTTAGCACCATATTGTCAGGATCATGGACTGTCTGTGTCATGTTTTGCCCCTGTTTCGGTTCCCTTATTTGGTCATGTTCCTGTCCTCGTTTTGTTAATTAGTTTGATTAGTCATCCCATACACCTGTGTTTCCCCAATCACCCCCTGTATTTAAGTCCTAGTCTGTGCAGTCTCTCTCTGTCGGTTCTACTTGTTATGTTCATGTGTTTCCTGCCGTTCCCAGTGTTGGATGTACCCGGTGTTTCTTGGATTAAAGACTGTTTCATTTATTCCTCATCTCCATCGTTCCTCGCCATCACAGATTGTGACACATATACATGACAATAGCAAGATCTTTTTCATTTTCATAAATCTGTGTAATGTATGGTAATTGATTCAAACCGAACATAATGCCTTTTCATGTCAAAGTCACTGTGTGTCTTGATCATGTAATGTAAACAATTACTTAACATGTTTAATTCTGTTGTTTTCAGATAATCATGAAATGTTCTTTGAAACTTTGAATCTCAGTTAAAAATATAACCAGTGTTTCCCATACATTGATTTATTTGTGGCGGCCTGCCACAATATCAACACTGACCGCCACAAATAGATTTTCCAAAATGCTTTGACTTTGTTGAATAAACATGAGCTCTGCATGTTTCAAAGTCAAAACGTGGCGTGGGTGTTTTTATATAAATGTATCTTTGAAGGGCACTGACTGTCTTTAGAAAAGTTTCAATGTCATTTTCATTTAATCTTTCCTAATATGCCTGATAATATGCGTTTATAAGCAGAACGCTGCTTTGTTTACTGCCGTTACCGGGGAAAGTCTGTTTCTGATGCTCCTAAAGTGCCTCCTGCTGGCAGAGAATGAATGTGCATTTTCAATCAGCGCGTCTGCTGATTCATATAGCCTATATTTCCCCCGGGGAAGTGCCGCCACACATTGAGTGTAAGTCTGTGGGAAACACTGTATAACTGAAAAAAAAATGCAATCATTGATATTTATTCAAAAGATTCTTTATTCAATCATATCTCCCGAAGCAACTAGAAGGTGCACAGTACTGATGTACAACGCAGATATGACATCATAGAGGCCAACAGTGTCATTATCAAAACTACTAGTGTAATCTGTACTGAATGAGCACTTACCATTTCGCCATCAATATGAAGAGAAAGTTGTGGAGGTAATGGATTGAGGGCAGTTTGATAAGGACACTGACTGCAAATATGTGGTTTGTAAGGTGGTGTTTGCAGTTGACTGATATAGTTTTATTTGTATGGATATAGCTAACAGTGTACATGGATTGTGGGCTTAGCCATGGGAGAGTAACCCATGGAATGTGGTCCTTTGCATTGGCTCTGACCTTTCTCACTGATTGATTGGTGTGCTGTCTATGCTCCAGTGGACATTGAAAGGTGAGAGACCTTAAGCACCACTCAATTCAACTTCCAATCTAGAAGGACCAGACTTGAGCTTCCTTTTCCTTTTCATTAATTTATTGGTTAAAGCATTAAAACACTCTCATTTGGTGTTGGTAGATATTGGCAATTGTTCAGATCCTGTGAAGCAAGAGTGGGATTTGATTGACTAAAGAGTATGGCGCTATAATTCACACAAAAATAATCAGCATTTACGAGGGGATGTCAAGGCAAGGCAAGGCTTTTGTTCTTCGGATGTTCTTCTTCAAATAGGTTTTGAGAGCATGTATACCTCAATTGAGTTAAGAATAGGGGCATTGTAAGACTGCTTCTTCACCCTTTTTTGTTGTCTTGCGACTTATATTATGAATCTACCCCTCACTTGTCTAACAAAGCTCCAAGTGATCAGCAGAGGTGCACCCTGCATTGGGACACTGGTGGGTGTGACCTCTTCCCCTCCTTCAGATTCATAGTGATAGCTTTTAGTGTCTTTTTATTGTTTTATTGGCTTCCAAAGTCAAGGGCTCGTCTTTTGAAATGCCCCACCTCTGTGTTTTCTTGTCCAGACCGAACCATAACATGTCAGTAGAGGACCTATATGTAAGTCATCATAAATTAATGGACAGATAGATATCTCTAAACCTGCAGAGTGATGAAGATTTGGAAATCTCCTAAATTCCCTGTTGGAAGATTAATGTGGTAGGTGTGTTTGACATGGTTAGATGGTCCAGGCTTGTTTAGGGGGTATGGAGTTGGCAGAACTAATAGACCATCTTGGACTTGCAACAAACCAGCTACTGTCACAGTTGATCAGATCTTCAGCCAAATGCCCATTGCTGGGATGGTTGTTCAGTGGAATTAGGAGGAGGAAGAGTTAAGGTACATTGTTAGATTTTGATGGATGTAGTGATAAACCTACATCCAACACACAGACATACCCAATATCAAGTTCTGTGGAGGGTCTTAGTTGATCTTTCTACACTTCTCCGGTTATTTACCTTGGCAGAAGTGCATGGATAGGGTGATAGAGGCTGTCATCACTGTAGTATGACCTTGGTTCACTGAATTCCACATGACTTAAGATCTGGTGGTTGGGTGTTAACAATCAAAAATGTTATGGCACCTTGCTGGTAAAACTATTGAACATCAGTAAAAGACTGTAGAGGTGACACTTTTACCAGTTGTCCTATAGACCCTATATCAATCATTATAAATAATGTTTCTTTTGGCGAATAGTATGGCATAAGAGACAGGGTGCCCTTCAGGTAGGATTACTAGGCCTCTTAATTAAACAGACATACCAATTACTCCAGATAAATGGTACAGGCCAGAAGTATTTTTAGATAGTGGGGACAAACACAAACACCAAGATTAAGGATAAGAAGATTTGGCCAGAGCAAATTTGGGTAATTGCAGCTTCATTATAGTCTTAACAATCCACACAGACTCCACTTGTTTCAGAGGACCTGACAATAGAAGACCTATTTGCTGTTTTATTTATTTATTTATGTATTTGTTTTTTTAACATTAATTGCAAATTAGGTATTAGCCTTTATCTAGGCAAGTTTCATACCTTTGCCACTTTCTCAGTTACAAATTGTCAATCGCTATCAGTTAAAGGACACCAAGAGGAGGATGTGCACTTGACCGTGAGGAGACTAATGATCCATGGTAATCCTTTTACCTTCTGTCTTCTGGTCACCCTCACTTTCTCAAATGCTTTCTTGATGTCTTTGTCACTCTGGATTCCAGAGATGCCAATGCCAAATAATTTCCAAATGGCCACTCCACAGCGCTTTGATGATACTTGGAGTGTAACTGTCTCCTGCCATGTTTATAGTAGTGGTCAATGATGGTGGATGTCCAGCCAGCAGTTAAGCTTCAGGTCAGCTTGGATGCCAAGGCCTTAAAAATTATCAGTAAAACTAATGGCCCCTAATGGGACCACCATGGATAGAAGTTGCCTGTAGCAAAGTCGGCTGGCTCACCAGCTCTAGCTTTCACACACATCAGGAAAACATGACCCGTCCAGACAATGCTAATGTGAAAGGAATGAGTTTATGAATGGAGTTGAGGCCTCTTTTATTGGACATAAAACTATACACTTCTCAAAGGGGTCTGTTACTTTTACAGCATCTCTGACCTACTCCAGAAACCATGAACAGATGTAGACCTGTCCCTAAAAGCAGCTCAGGGGTAAACACTATGTTGCTTGCTTTATGGAGATATCTGACTGTTTGTTTAGTTTATCCATTCAATTTGCTTATCTGCCTGAAAGGGGTCAGGTCCCACCTTGCTTTTCTGCAGGTGATCTTTATCAAACTGACCTAGAGTGTGTGGGCTTTTGGTAATTTCAACCCCAAGAGCAGCTGTTCTGACCAGACACACTCTAACAAAACAACTCAAACCTCAGAGAGCCGCTGAAATTCTGCGTCATCTTGTAAGTACCCATTTCAAATGACCTAATGGCAAATGGGTGATGGACTCTGAAGAGTCTGGAAGCTAAAGAGTGAGTTATCTACCAGATATGAATGTTTGCAAGTGATTGTGTGAGATGGATGACAGATTGTGAATGGGTGTGAAGGGATTGTCACTGAGGAGGCACTGGAACGTTTCCACAGTTTGTCCATTCAGAGTATTCAGTCCAGTGTGACATCCCCAAGTCAAATCAAGAATTTCTGAGCTTGATAACAGATAAAGTTGAGTGCGCTTTTATTCTCTAAGATCTCCTAGTGGCCTAAATATGCTAAGTGGTCTATTTAAACTATGTAATTTCATCACCTGAATTGACTACAGTTATTAGTCAATTCAAACTAATTGGGCTAAAGTTTGTTCAAGAGAACTGTTAAGAAAATTGGTTTGTTTTTGTGTGAATATGTTTTTGTAACTGTGTAGAAGGGGTTTCATGCAGAGATGTGTGCGTTGTTCAGCCATTTTTTTAATACTGATTTTTTTATTTTGAGTGGATTTCTTACAAAGATTTCTGGAATGGAGTGCAACATGATAAATTGAGCTAAGAGTTGTAATTGGTAAAATGTTTGAAGAACCTGTAAAATTGGCTGACAAGTTTAAAGGTTTGTTCTTTTTCCCCCTAAATAGCAAGTAGGCTTTAGTTACATCATAGCTGTGAACTGTTTTTTTTTTCTCTCGTTGATTAATTTGTTTTTCTTCCTATCACACAGCCAATAAGCTCAATTCTTGAATTACATAGTTGCCTCATCAGCCGTTGAAACATGAGAGGAACAGTGCTTGTTTTACAACATTTCATCTTTTTGTGAATGGGAATTCCGTCCAGAAGGTGAAAAAAAGAATCTTCCGGCCCATTTAAGCTGTGTCTGGGAGACCTCTGCGTGAGCGCTGCAAGGCGAGAGAAATGTTTATTTAACTTTGACCACTTCCTGCTGCAGTTTAAGGCTTCAGGGTAGTGCTTTTGTTAAGGCCTAAATATTTTTATCCATAATTAAGCTTATTTTGGTTATAAAGATTCAGCAATTGACTTTAACAAAGCATTTCAGTTTATTTAAGCATCATTTATTTAGCTAAAATCTTGTCACTTAGTGCAAGAACACAGAATTTCCCGGCTAACCAGAAGCCCCCCTTTTGCCACACCACCCTGAAACTCTTCATACATCGGTGCTAAATGCACATTTTTACCATTCCCTTCCCCTCCACCGACCTCTCTGTCTCCGAGTGAGAGGCCTTAATGCCGTAGAACTGACTCTAACCCAAAGAGATCCATTTATTTTCATGTGGGCCGCTCCCCCACCCAAGCCCTGGCTAGGCCTGAGCCCCGTGGGTTCCAGCAGTTGAGCTCCCAGTGTGACGCTATTTAAAGCCACATCTGCCAGTGGCCTCCATTTGCATCTCTGAACATATACACCACAAGGGCTACACCCTCACAGCTTAGCATAGCAGAACACCCATCTGTTAAGAAAATATAGACCCTCTACAGCATTCATTCTTTGACTGTAACCTGTCCTTTATTGACAAAAGCAAGCTTTTGTTCTGCTCGCTCCTTTTGGAAAAGCATTAGTTATTATAGCATTAGCAGCATTGATATTATAATGCCACATGATCTTTTTTGCAGTCACAAAGAGGCATGATTATTTAGGTTAACTTACTACTAGCTTAATAACTAACTAGTATAACTGTAGCTCATTTGTAGCATGTAAAGTAGCTTTTTCTTTCCAAATGAGCTATTTAGTACAACTTCTCAGAATACAAGTTTTTGGAAATGTAACCACTTTTAGTTTGTGCTTGTATTATTTGAATGTTTGATCACATTTAATATGATGAGCAACGTTCGGTTTACAACATTTGCTTTCTTAGAGGTACTTCTCTTTATTCTTTTATTTGCATGTACACATGTCTCTTTAACAGGATGGATAAATTATCCTTTAACTTTCTCTGCCTCTTTCCTTCTTCAGCCGGTGAATGGAAAGCACTTCTTTTAAAAGCATACAATGTCTAACCACCCGCATTACACAGCCCGTGGTAAACTTTTGGGCCTCTTTGAATTCGTTGTGCTGACCTTTGGGATGTAAGAAGCACCAAATCAGTTTATTTATCTGAACTCTGTATCATGCCTAACTTTCAGCTATTCAACGAATACACTGGGCCCAGTTTACTATTAGGGGCTGAGGGTAGAGCGCTTCCTAGCCTATAGTTCTCTTACACCTACATTTAAGATGCTTGCATTTTGTGAATAAGTAATTACAGTGCATTGTGCGCACTAACTATAGCATGGAGGTTGCCTGTCCACTTGCATTAGAGTAATTTGATTGTGAGAGCAACACAAGATGGCCTTCTTTTTCGCCTATCTTCTCAAGCCCGTCGTAAGATCTTGTGTTTTTCATGAGGTGTTGGCGGGGGTGCCGAGGTTGTTCCTGCTTTTGTTGTTACACGATTGGCCTCTGAATTGAAGCTCTATCAAAAAGAGCATGGCGGATTTACGCGTTCAGCAACTCCCTCTCATGAAAGCATGTTTGTCTGGTTTGCTGTTGCCTTCATTCAGTTTCTGATGAGACCTCAGTTTCTTTAAATGTGTCTTAGAGTGAAGAGAGCTTTGTGTGTGGATGTTGCGAATCATGCACTATAAAGCCCAGAAGTGATGTCCCTCTTAATTTGTGTGTCCTTTGGAAATTGAATCATGGTCAATGCATTCATTTACCAATGGGTGGCGCTCATTCACAAAAGAACTGCTCACTCTAATTGTGGAAATTCTGCATGTACTTTGTTTGAATTTATTTTGTTTTAAACTAGGTTACTTTCTGTTGCTTTGTGGCATTGTAGACCTGGCAGAATTTTTCCACATAACAATAGTTGGCCTTTTCATATGTGTTCAACATTTAAGTTGCTACTGTCAGACGTACTGTTTTATCTGTATGTACCACTTTTGAAATACTGAAGATTTTCATACGTGTTCTTGAAAGCACATCAATTTGTTTCTTAGATGATCTGGCCCTCCAGGTTCATTCTTTTGTCATATGCTTCCAAACATCTACAGTACAAGGTATCGATCGGCTTTGACATGGCAAAATTACAACCGAGTCTCCTTTTTTCCCAAACAACATAGAGGGCTGATCAAACTTATCACATGGTAATTGGTCTCTATTTACACTCCAAAACAAATAGGAATTCTGCTGAGGCGGCTCCGCACTGACTGCACCCTCTAACCTGTGATCACAGCGTGGGCAGTAGAATGCAGCACAGCACATGTACCTGAGTCTGCTATGGAGCATGCTGACCTGTGTTTGGCCTTATCAGCTGACGCACTCTGCCACTTTGTTACCAAACAGCCGACTTTGTTGATTGAAATAGCCGACAGACTGCAATCCACTTTAGCACTTTATTTTTACACTGTTTGTCTTTCACCCTCACACTTTTTTTCAGGTCATGTGCACTGCTTTGAAGCACTGAATGACAGAACTGAGTGTTTAATACATCATGTGATTTCTAACGGTAGCATATTGTGCATTCGTTTATTCTCACAACATTTCTTCATATGAGTATCAAACTGGTATCGCTGTGTAAAGGAGCTCACTATTGCAGCATGATAATCATTACAGCAAGCAAATCTCAGTAAGATTAGAGAGGAATGCTCAAACACCCTTGCGGGGAATGAAAAAGCATTCAGGCAATGCAAGGTATGGTTACAGCCTATCAAAAACCAGATCCAAATGGGTGTGGTTTTGATTTTACACAAGCTTAAAAGAAACTTATGGTGATCTATTTGCATTCTGTACAGATGTCACTTGATTTACATGTTTGATCTTGTGTAGTACATCTAGAGGATTTGGTCTCAGTTTTTACACTGGCTGATTTAAGCAATCCTCTGGCTATGTGGCCTTTTGTGGCATGCTTTATCCCAGAAAGTTATTTTACTGGAAGGTATAAGCAAGTTTGCACAGATCCTTCAGGTTTAATAGTTTTATCGATTCATGTCACTGTACTCAAGCGAACTGAGTGCAGGCAATAAGAGAGAGTCTTTGAAACTAAAGCATTAGAGCCTAGGACAGATGTGCAACAAGTGTCTTGACATAACTTCCTTTGGGAAACCTCATGCCAAATCCTGCACCATATGTGCTTTGGTTCATGCTGCCCTTTTTGGCAGAAGCCTGAGAAAATGACACCTGCACCTGCATATGATGGTTCTGGGCCTGGGCACAATGAGCATGGCCATGGACAGATTGGCCACTTGTACAGTAAGTGCTCTCATAATGCATCCTTTATTGCTTGTTATAGAGGGAGGACATGTGCATGTGTTCTGCACTCCCCACAGTGTCCATGGCCCAGGGGGACCTGTTTTCCTGGAGTGCAGACAGTAAAGCTGATATGAAGCCACATACTGTATGTTCTAACCCAACAATATGACCCTGGGTTGTACCGTGTTGGACTCAGTCCCCTGGGTTTTCCTGGAAGTGAGGAACTGGGTGGAAGGGTTAACAAGGGGGCCTTGTGTCCGGCACATGGCTGCCCAGTGAGGGGGGTGATACTCATGCTCGCTGATGGGTCATCAGGGAATTAATCTGACAGGTGCCTCTTTTGTTTCAAGGGAATTGATTGCAGACAATAGCCCTGACCCTGCCGCTGTGCTCACTGATGTGTCATTTTTGGAGACCTTGTGCAGACTAGACACGGAAGGTGTAAGAACTGACATAATCTCATAGAGATGACACCAAAATCAAGTGGATTATGAATGAAAATTGCCAGATATTATTATTATTATTATTATTATTATTATGTGCAAATATAGTTGCCGCAAAACGTATTAAAGAGATAATTCACCCAAAAATTAAAATTATATCATAATTTTCTTACCCTCATGTCATTCCAAACCTGTGAAATTGAGAAATGTCTCAGAGTTTTTTGTTTTCTTTATAAAATGGAAGTCAGTGGTCACCAAAATGGTATGTAAAATATTTTCTTTTCTGTTCCACAAAAGAAAGTCATTCAGGTTTGGAACAACAAACGATTCTGTCAAAGTTAATGATGACATTTTTGGGTAAAGCACGGGCGTCCAATCCTGCTCCTGGAGGGCCTCTGTCCTGCAGAGTTTAGCTCCAACCCCAATTAAACACACCTGAACAAGCTAATCAAGGTCTTACTAGGCAAACTAGAAACTTCCAGGCAGATGTGCTGAGGCAACTAGAGCTAAACTCTGTAGGACAGTGACCCTCCAGGACAGAGTTTAGACATCCCTGGGGTAAACTATCCATTAGCCACACTTGATCACAAAAAAATGTATGAAACATTCATAATGTGATGAGTTACACCTGTGCTTACTCTGCTAGGACACCTGAATGAACATGAGTGGGACTGACGTCATTACAGTATATCCACCAAAGAACCCTGGACACCATTTGGTTAAAAATAACTGCAAGTTTTAGTTCAAATTTAGTTCAGAGAATAGCTACATTTTTTTTGCAGCAGACCTATATGGTATGGATATAAGTTTACTATTTATCTAATACATTGCTTATCTTATTATTTATCTTATTAATTTTCATTGTTACCTACAGAGCACTAAGAATCAAGAAAGGCACATTATATATACAGCCATTACCCCAGAAAGTATTTTCTTGCATGCATGACAACATCATACCTGTACTTGCAGTAATGAAAAACCTTAGGTCTTATTGCTTTATGGAATCTTGCACCTGGCAAGATTTATCAGACAATTTCATCAGGCAGTTGATACTCAAACGGTCTTGTCCACAGATTGTCAAGCTTGTTAAAGGAGGGAAAACGAGTCAGACAAGTCCAAAGTGTCTTTCTCATTGGTAATCCCCCCTTCCACTTTCATAATCAGACCGACTCGCTCAGCCCCAATATGCCCCTTGATGAGTTTCCTCTCCAACAGATTTGACAGAGCCCAGTGGGGGATCGCGGCCCATGCCCAGTCCAAGACAGTGGCCTGTCAGAACTCTTTAATAGTGGGCCATTATACCCCAGCCTGTTGTCCTCATTCCTTGTGGCCCCTTGTCCTTCTAAACACTTATTAGTCATCTCCCTAAGACCCGAGTCCCTTATACCAGCTGTAGAAAAATAAAAGTTTAAAGGAAAGAAAGCGGGAAGGGGTAGGGGAGGTGCTTACGCTTTGCATCAGCTGCACTTGTTTTGCAGCTTGCAAGCGGGACTCTTAAACCCTTTATAGACGCGAAGACTGTTTGGGTTGACCACCCGTCGTCATTTTGAAATTTCCACATATCTCATATGTGATATTTGTCAATTACACTTTTGTAAGAAGTGGTGTATAAAGTACCTGAAAGCCAAACTCAAGTAAAAGTACAGTGAAAACAAGTAATTTCTCTTAGTGATTCTTCAAAGTAAATTGCCCATGCAGTCAACTCCATGATGCTAGGATGTTGTGGATGGTTGTCAGGGTATGCTATGTAGTTGCTAGGGTGTTGCTATTAGGGTTGCAAAGGGATGGAAATTTTCCTGGTAAATTTCTGAAAACTTTCCATAATTTTTGGAAAGCATTTTTTTTGTAACTTTCAGGAGATTTAGTAAATTTGGAAAGTTTCCAGAAATGTACCAAAAAATGTCCACCCCTTTGCAACCCTAGTTGCTATGTAGTCACCAACAATTTATATCTCAAATATATTTTTATTATTATTATTTTGATAACAATAATAAAAAAAATGCTCAGTGTTTTTTCTGGTACCTTGGCTTGTTTAGACTTGTCATGAATAAATAAATATGACACTACAACTGCCAGAAGTGGCAGCATGTCACTGTCTTAATGGGTGATTCATTGAATCATTCATTCAAACAATTAGTTTAAAATGTCTGATTTATTTAGAAACGAATCAAGTGACTGTCTTTATGAATGGATCATTGAATCATTGACTCACATTATCATCCAAAAACAGAATCATTCAGAGCCGAAACACTGCAGTGTTGCTCTGGGACGCACAAATATTCTGCTCTGGCTTTGTTTGGAACAACTTTCGTTGACGAAACAGAAAAAAAAACAGACAATATTGTGTCTAAAATGTAACTCACTGAATATTAACTTCTTGTTTGTTGTACTGTTGTATACTACTTTAAAACAACAATTAAGATATTATTATGGCTGCAACAACTAATTGATAAAATCGATAATAATCGATAATGAAAATAATCGACAATGAATGTTAGGGGTGGGCGATATGACCAAAATCTTATTTCATGGTATGATCAATTTTATTTCACTATAACGATATACAGTCAAACCAAAATTTATTCAGACACCTTCAACATTTCATACAGTATCACAGTTTATTCGCTGTAGTTTAGAAAATGGTAATAAAATATGACTAGAACTCGGAGTTAAACTGTCAGAACAAATTCATCTTGATAATGTCAGATAACAATTAAGGAAAACATGGTCAGGTCAAAGTGTCTGAATAATTTTTCACAATTATTCACTAACACATAGGGATGCACCGAAAGTAAAATTCTTGTCCGAAGCCGAAACCGAACAAAATGAAACATTGGGCCGAAGACGGTTTTTCTTTTTTTTTTTTTTTTTCCATTGCATAAATCAAATAGCAAAAACGTGCTTTTACTGTTTTGTCTTGCTTTTCAAAGTAAAAAAATCAATAAAAAAAAAACAACAATTTAAAAATATTTAACACTGAACATTTTTAACATTCTAGCAGACATTATACCAACAAAGCACAATTTAACTTAAAATAAAATAAGTTAGTAAAATAATATTTTTTGGCCATCAGACCCCCTTCTTGAATCTGGCATGTATTTTTTACTGTGCAAATAAAAGCAGCCTTGCTGAGCAGAAGATACTTCTTTTAAAACATTAGAAAATATTACAGATCCCTATTTGAACACTATGTGTGAATGTTATAATAAATGTATTAACAGAGTTGTAATTATTATCGATATTATTGTCTTTTATTTTATTTTACAGAACAACAGTAAAATTACAATAGCCTACTAACATTTATAAATGTTGATGGAGTTCTTGCTTTTTCTCAACTTCTAATTTGGCGGAAACGCGCAGGAAGACCGCAATGCTTCTTTTTGTTGACAAAAGCAGATTTATAAATGAGTCTCATTACGAAAACGTCACACGTAATGCATTGTCACATGCCTTGTAAAAAATCATAAAAATGAGACTGAGCAACTGTTTCAGTGCAGATTTTCCTTGCGCTTTGGACTTTGAACCCTGGTTAACAAGCAGATAGCGCCGCGAGTTAGAATACATGCAATTTGTGCGTGTATTAGAAAACATAACATTCTGCAGTTTATTTACTAATTGTTTAAGGCCATTTCGCGATTTCAATCATCATACAGTAACCTGCAACAATCACCCCTTCCTCTTCTCATCGAGAAGACATGATGCAGTCCTAAACAGTCTCTCGCTGTCGTTCTTAATCTTTATAAGTTAGTAGTACTGTTCGGGGTAGGTATGTGGGGGCGTGTTAGAACGAGCCGTTTTAGGTAGGTGTGGCTGACTCTTAACTTTTATAAAGAATATCTCTTTGGATTTGAGACTTTAGTCTTTGCAACTTTACAGATCTTCTTTATGCACCAAGAGCTTGTAACACTCCAAAGAGAAAGGAAAACTTGAAATCGCATCATATGACCCCTTTAAATGCTTCCACACTGCTGGCATGTTTGTTGCATTATAAATAGTGAGCGCCTCTCACTCTATGCTGGTTGCTATTTGATCGCTTCACGTCATTGTTCGGTACAATTTATTCGGTCTCTTCGCTTATTCTGCTATTTTCGGCCGCATAATTTTGGTTGCCGAACATTCGGTGCATCCCTACTAACACAGGTTATTCGTCCAATTCAATGCATATTGTACGCATTCATTTTTTGTTAATTAAACAATCACTGGTAAAAAACACACCTTAGTATCGATATTTTTTATTTGAATATCGATACTAGAGGTCTTCTCAGGTCCTAAAATCTGTACCTGACCCGAATCACTTCTTACCCAAACCCAACGTGAATTATTTTATTTTATTTTTTTAAAAGAAAAACTTGACCCGAGACAGACCCGATGAAATTAGACTCGAGTCCGACCTGACCCGACTGCATTTATTTTCGAACCCGACTTGACCTGAACATAAACGGCATTAACGTGTGCACAGCCTGCAGCCCTGCAGTCAGTAAAGAAAAATCCCGGTGTCCTGCTTACTGATTTGGCCGCTTCTCCATTACTTTGATTTATTTAACATTTGTTTAATTTATTATTACTTTATATTATTGCCAGCCTGATGGATACAAGTTATTTTTGAGTTCGGCTTTCAATTGTGACCAGTGAATTGGAAAAAATAAACCAATAATTAAAATTTTTAATTATAAAAATTTAAATGATTAAAAATAATTACCTCCTCTCCAGCGAAGGGATTCTGCACACAAAAAATCTATATTCTATATCTCATATCTATAAGATGGATTTCTGTGTGCAAGGTTTCAAACGTATGTTCCTTTTTCTACGTGTGTTTCTCAAAAATGCACTTAACACCAACGCGCAAGTACATTATAGGGATCGGGTCTTATCAGGTCCATTTGGAAAAAACACATTTGTGACCCGTGCTGGCAAAATGAGTCAGAATGCTCACAGGCTAATTTTGAGCTACTGGCAAAAATGAGTTCATTAAGCCCTCGTCTAGCTAGCTTTAATTACCTTTATTTGTACGTTTTCTGAGAGGAGTACCTTTTCTACGCTCGCTTCTCACGCTGACTGTCATCCGAAGCGCGTGCAGTCGGATGAAAATATGCCACGTGATAACTTTGTCTGACGTTCGCGCATGAAGCGTTGGTATCGATCCCTCTTTCAGAAGCAACCTTTGCACAACTCCAGCTCTGAATTGACCCTCGTTTGTGAGGCAGTCCGGCGTAAAATGATTAGCACAGACATATATGACTTTTCCGTTTTTTTTCCAGGACATTTCCTTCGAAAATGAAATGTAACCACCGTGTCCTCAGCGATCTGTGGAGACTCCTATGCTCGTTGGTGCATCCCAACACACGGCACTTGTAATGCCTCTTTGGCGCTGACATTGTATCTCCAGCAGCTACAGCAAGAAAACAGTAATGGCGGACTGCTGCTTCTCACTCAGAGCTGTGTCTATGCTAATAGGGCAGAGAGCATCACAAATGGGAGGGACTTTTTCTCTACGATGACGTCAACGTAGGGAGAAATCTGGAACTGCTCGTTTGGAGAGACCATTTATGATTTATTGGGATTATTAAAACATTTTTGAATTTTTACAAATAGTCTGGTTGTTTTCACACACTGCGGCCACACAACTGTGTTCAAACACCTTATAAAAGTGATAATAGGTCACCTTTAACTCTATCAAGTGCATCCCACTCTTTATTTTCTCATTCATGCATGTTTCCTTGTCACTCCGCCAGTCACGTCAAATTACAGCAGTGAATAAAGCATTTCTAAGGACGAAATGCATCTAAAAATAGCGGATGAAACAGAGTGAGCTGCTGCGGGAAAGATGCATGAACCAAGCTGCCCGAAACATGAGTATGCTTTATTTTAAACTTCAAGCTAATACATTAGTGTAATGTTTAACACGGCTTGACCTGTCAGGCGCTTTGACAGATGCATGTGCTGTTTAATGTGTGAGATATGTTTAATCACCGCATAAACTGCAATTTATGGTAATATCCTTTTTTGTAAATTGTTACGTGAATGTTTCTATTTTGCATGAAGGCTCATCCTGACAGTCTGCATTAAACTTCAGACTTCACTGAACGAGCGCCGGCGCACACGGCACGCATGCACGTCAAACAGACTGAACGCAGTAAAGAGGGAGAAAATTAATATTCAGCGCAATAATATAAATTTTTCCTGATATATCTGTTATTGGACATTAAATTTAGGTTTAAAAGTCAACATGTAATTTAAGTATTTCATGATAGTAACTGTAAAGGGATAACAGAGAGTGATTGAATATTAATGTAAGATGTTTCTTACATTTACAGAATAAAGAAATGACAGTAACAGGTTACTGTGTTCAGAGTGAATGTGTGTGTCCCTGCAGAACATTCCTCTAATCTGTTAACACTGAGTTTGTGTTTTTCTTTACTATCTTCATTATTATTATTTCCATTTTAATATAGGGAGGTAAACTGTCCTTTGACCAATTGTTTATTTAAACTGTGCTTTATAACTCTTTTACACATAATGTATATCATAGAGAAGCGTTGGTATCGATCCCTCTTTCAGAAGCAACCTTTGCACAACTCCAGCTCTGAATTGACCCTCGTTTGTGAGGCAGTCCGGCGTAAAATGATTAGCACAGACATATATGACTTTTCCGTTTTTTTTCCAGGACATTTCATTCAGTTGGCACATTTGTTTGAAGGACAGCATTGGGCAGGATGTGGAATAGCGTGTTTTGTCAATTAAAAAAAGAGGCTTTTTATCCGATTAATTGAAAAAATAATCGCCCAACTAATCAATTATCAAAATTAGGTCCTTCTATAAAAAACAAAACAAAAAAAACAATAGGATTTTCCTTTTGGTTTTATCATCTATATGTAAAGTCCAATCACTTGGAAGGTTAATTGCTCACCTCTCTGCAACAACCATAGAACAAATTAACGAGTTTTGTTGCAAATTTAATTCAAAACCCTAACCTACATAAAAGTGACAGTATGGTGATGCTTGACTTGGCAAAAACCACTAATGATATCAATATATTGGAGTATTGCTCATGCGCATAAAGTCTTTGCTATCGGTCTACCAAGTTTGTGTCCATTCAGTGTTTGCCCGACCATGTGGAAAACAAACAATCCTTCTGCCACCTTTTGTGTGCTAATGGCCATTACAGTCAGCGATAAATGGTTCAAGACACAAGTTATCTAGTCATCTTGTCCGCCAGCCTTGTTTACAGAGATGGCAGCCTTTGAACCGTGCATGAATAGAATAATTGCTGAAGTGCATCTCTGGTTGAGAGGGCATTGGCAGAATGATACAGATACACTAGCTGTAAGTGTCGGATGGGGGATGCACACTAGTCTGAAGTGCTGGTAAACAAACGTAAAACAAACACAAGTCCAGTGTCTCACTCCCTCTGCTGCACCCTGGCCCCACCCTTGAGTAAAGATACAAGGACCTCTTTTATTCCAGAACAAATGTCAGCCCCTCAGTAGTACAGTTAGGAGCAACAAAGGGAATCAAAGCTGATGTGTATGAATGGCTGTGAGGTTCTGGCAAGGTTGGCAGGCTGCTGGAGCATGCGGCCGCAGTCCGAAACAGATGGCAGATGAGGAGAAGGTGGAACAGACACCAGACCGGCCAAACACCCCCTTTTGGTGGAGGGTCCAGTTTGGTTTGGTCACAGGAGGTGGCAACTCTTCAGAGCGGGCAGTGGCCAGAGTCATTTCGTGTTATGGAGCACAGAGCTTGGGCTTGCGGCAAACCGAGCAGATGCTTGGCAGGGTCCACAAAGTTAATGAGGGGCACGCGCTGGCCTCACATCATGTCAGGGAACTTTCAAACAAAAACAACATCAGAGAAGTTTGAAGGTGCTCAATTAGTTGGAACTAAGGTCCTTCTGTCCGTTGAATGGCTTCCCAGATTGGACCCTAATTGGACCTCATAATATTGGGGAAAAACAACTAGCAGGTTGATCATGATGCATTGGATGGGAGTTGGGTTTTATATGCTATAACATTTTAATAAGTTCTGTGGACCAGTAGAAGCTAAAATAGCCGTTTTAAAGAAGTAACACTATTGTTATATGATCAGTGTCAAAGGGAAGGTTCCAAGAAAAATGAATAGCAAAGACAAATAGCAATTGTAATATTATTAACATTTTTGGGTAAACTGTCTTTTATGGTTTGTCAACTAGGATGTTATGCATTTCTTGGATGTTATGTTAGCATAGATCTGGGTATCCGAAACATCAGCCAAACCCCTTTGATGTAAAATATTTACTTAAAGTATTTCAATAATTTAACGACACAATCACGTTCACAGCTTCCTGTCCAGACACCAGACCGGCCAAACTCCCCCTTTTGGTGGAGGGTCCAGTTTGGTTTGGTCACAGGAGGTGGCAACTCTTCAGAGCGGGCAGTGGCCAGAGTCATTTCGTGTTATGGAGCACAGAGCTTGGGCTTGCGGCAAACCGAGCAGATGCTTGGCAGGGTCCACAAAGTTCATGAGGGGCACGCGCTGGCCTCACATCATGTCAGGGAACTTTCAAACAAAAACAACATCAGAGAAGTTTGAAGGTGCTCAATTAGTTGGAACTAAGGTCCTTCTGTCCGTTGAATGGCTTCCCAGATTGGACCCTAATTGGACCTCATAATATTGGGGAAAAACAACTAGCAGGTTGATCATGATGCATTGGATGGGAGTTGGGTTTTATATGCTATAACATTTTAATAAGTTCTGTGGACCAGTAGAAGCTAAAATAGCCGTTTTAAAGAAGTAACACTATTGTTATATGATCAGTGTCAAAGGGAAGGTTCCAAGAAAAATGAATAGCAAAGACAAATAGCAATTGTAATATTATTAACATTTTTGGGTAAACTGTCTTTTATGGTTTGTCAACTAGGATGTTATGCATTTGTTGGATGTTATGTTAGCATAGATCAGGGTATCCTAAACATCAGCCAAACCCCTTTGATGTAAAATATTTACTTAAAGTATTTCAATAATTTAACGACACAATCACGTTCACAGTTTCCTGTCACACGAGATGCAAGTAATCAGATAAAATATATACATTTTTTTTTTAACTAAATTTTTTTATTGTTTTTATTTTAAAAAATGTGTCTATAATGTGATCATATAATGTGTCTGCCGATTTTATTGGCCGATATGAGCCTGTCTCAGATATATCGGCATCGGCATATATGCCACAGATATGCCACCGATATGAACATAAAATGCAGATACAATGCTTGTAAATGGTGTAATTATGTAGTTTGTCCAGCAGAACGTGCTCCATTGTTTGCTACTGGCGATCTGGATGCATTAAAGCTTAAGTGTATGGAATACCATTGAACATTTGAATGGCCATATCTCTGTAACGATGCGGCGGATCCGCACCAAATTCAGGGGATCCCTTCAGCACAAGGAGCCCTCTCGAACGCTGAATTGAGTGTACGTCTTGAGGCCCCCTTTCGAATGAGACCACCCCCGCGTCGATAGCCCCCGGGGTCCGGGAGTTATGGCCGGTCAAAGTCGTAGTCGGCACCGACCGATCTGGTGTTCCCGAGGGGCGGCGTTTGAGAGGGCTCCTCGAGCTGAGGGGATCCCCCGAATTCGGTGGAGATTTGCCGTTGTGTTTGCAAGGTAGTGACACCAGCCAACCCTTTCACTTAAGTGTTCAGGCAGCAGCATTCAAGCAGTGTCTTCACGACTCAGAGTCAAGCATTGTCTTAACGGTAAGTTGCTAACTAGTTTGTGTGGTGGTGGCTTGAGTCTGTTGAATGGTGATTTAGCGCTACGCTGTCAACTGGTGAGACGCAATGCTATTAAGCAGTGGTTCTTAATCCTGTTCGTCGTGACCCCCTGCTCAAACTTTACTGTTCAGTGCACTGATGTCAGACTCATTTTGGATAAGTTTATTGTTAAATTGTTAAATACCCTGCCTGCATTACATATCTTTGTCACATCATTATAAGTGTTTCAACACAGGAATGGGAAAGTGTCCAAACTTTTGACTGGTACTGTACTATAATATACACAGCCTTTGATCAACCTTTTTTTACTCCCTAATATCGGTATCGGCATCGGCCCTCAAAAACCCATATTGCAGCCCCATTTGTTTATTTTAATGTTACATTCAATTATTTATTAGCTTTTCATCAACTCATGAACCCCCTGCAGTCCCCCATGTTTGAGAAACCCTACCCTAGAGATTCTTAAATGCTTAACGTTTATCCCCAACAAACGACAAGTTTCCAAACCTGGCTGGACAGTGTTGGCCTGTGCTCCGTTTGCCCCCGAGTGCTCTTTTGAAACAGAGCTGTTCAGACAATAGAGGGATCTGTGCTGCAAATCAAGGGTGAATTGAATCGGGCAGCTTCAGTTGACTGCCTCTTCAGGTTCAGAGGCTGTTGATGCATTCAGTTATGGAGAGAGGCATTCCTTGCAGATCGTGTTTCCAGGTACGGAATGATTCCCACCCCACCTCCGCTACCTGCCACAGAGGACAGATGCAGGGATCCGTAGCCCCGTCCCAACAACCATTACAATAGCATGTAGACAGTTATGCAATATTTTGCAAGTAAGATCACTGTAGAAAACATTTTACCTTTCAGAAACAATCGTGTCGAGCTCACAGGCCCAAGGCTCACCTCAAGAGAATGAATGCCGTGCAGCAAGTGCTGTCCTGGAAGCGAGCCTCCCGCATGGCGCTTCATAGGGATTTTGATTTATTCAGGACCTTGTACAGTACAGGTCAATGTGGCGGTACATGATGAGCTGGGCTTTTGTGCTAAGGACAGCTGTGTTAGCAAGGCTGCCTGCATTATGGCAGTTTTATTAATTCTTTTGTAAGAGATTGACGTGAATGTTCGACAGTTGTATAGAATGCCGCTTGAAGACATTCAAGTGTATGTTGAATATGTAATTCAATTTCAGTTTGAAAATGAGGGCAACATTTCATTATTCTCAACCTTGTCCATTCACAAAAACAAAGGCTTGTCTGATGGTGGGGCTAGTTTGAATAATTTTGACAGCTCCTTTTTATGGGCGTGTTGCCTCTGGGCTACCAAACAGATGACCATTGTTCACCAATATCTGTCCTGGCCTTCGTATTGTCCTCTGACATATGAGTGGCATGCGGCCCCCAATTGCAGACTCTATCCACACGTATCTAACACACACTCACAAACGCAGCAAGGGTACAGCTGGCCAGAAAAGGCGCACTCCATGGGACCCCTCACTGTGGGGATCTCTGACATCAAGTGTGTGTGTGTGTGTGTGTGTGTGTGTGAGAAAGAGAGAGAGAGAGAGAGATACTGTCCTTTTAGGGACATGCCACCTATGAGTCACCACAAACCTGTTGATCGCAGCCACTGAGCTAGAAGTAATCTGCCATAGCGCAGATCTGGAAATTATAATGACAATTTGAATTGTGTTGGGGAAAGCGGGGAACTTTGCCCTCTGAATTATTCTCTCTGTCTCTCACAGTGTGTGGTTGAGGTGGCTGAGAGTAAATGAATGTATACTGTAGTTCATAACAGGATTAAACCACCAGAATCTGGTCGGCGTAAGGCATTATATTAACATCTCTGGAGAGACCAGCACGGTTTGGCATCTGTGTGATTGCGAGTCAGTGGATTGGCTTTTTAACAAACCGTCATGTAGTACTCTGAAATCTTTGTTGGGACACACATTCTTTTCAAATAATAAGGCAGAGATTTTTGTATATTTTATTGGAAGATGTTTTAAACAATTTAGCATTTTATTATTTTTTACTATTATTATTTTTATTATTAGCAAGCACCATTTGTTTAATGCAGCTTCAATAACATGTAATCATGTAAAAAAATAAACAATTGTAAAATAGCTGCAATCAGCATTTAATCTAAAGAAAGAAAGAAAGTTGATGTATGCAGAATTCTTTTAGATTAATCTGTTAAACATATTTACATTTGGTGCAACCTTCCTGCTTCTTCCTGCTTCCATTTCCTCACAAAACGCAAGATTTGCGTGATTTTCTTTGCTATCATTCATTATGTGCCGGATTCAAAAAGACTGCATTAATTCATGTCAATTATTGCTACAGTAGTTGCTAAAAGGACTTACTTAAAATGAGGCAAATTATATCAATATTGCAATTAATTTCTTTACAGTTTAGATGATGGTATTGGTGAATCATGATGCCACAAAATATAAGACTCATTAAATAAATAAATAAATACATAAACATACAAACTACTCACAAGAGCCTGGGTGACATTGTTTAATTCAATAGAAGGTGAAATATTTAAAGATGACCTTCAAGATGGAAGTTAACTTTAATATAATTTGATGATAATACATTGTTTAAATATTTTATATATTATTTTATTATATTTTAAATAAATATAAGAAATATATTTATATTTTAAAATATATGTATTAGTACTGAGTTATGGTCAGGTGATTTTGGGGTAGGTCATGATGTGTAATATCATAACTTTGATAAAGAGGAAACAAAATATTTGTATTTGTGATCACACTAACGATCACATTTGACTAATTTCAAGGAGGAAATGTGGCTGTTTTCATGACAACTGGCAGGTACAATTGTAAGACATGTTTTATCTCATATCTGAAGAATAAATGTTATGTCAATAAGGGTGGTTCCTCACAGTTTGCCACACATGCTCATTAAGAATTACCTCCAGCTTATGAATCTAAATGCTGATGTGTAAGTAAAGAGAGACAATGAGTTTAAAATATGAATGTCAAACAACTCTTAACAAACTTAAACTCCTAAATTTTAACAACTTCATAATTCTAACTATAAGTGCTTGCCATCTGTCCTTTAGTGCATCCTGAACAGTGAAATATTTTAAGACATGCTTGCTGAACAAATAAAGGCTGGGAAGGGGATACACTTTTTAAACAGTCAAAAGGATTTTCAGTAACGGCTGCAGGAAGTATGCAAACAGGAAAAAGTTATTTGGGTCATTCTACAAATGTGGTGATAAATTATTCTAACTCCAAATGTGTTAAAAAATTAAATAATTTAAATATTTTTAAATTCATAAAAACAATTTATTTGATTTATATGATATTATAATATGAATTAACAATATTCTTTTTAACATCAATATTTTGTGATATTTTATAAACTTTCTGAGGCTGAAGGTTATAGAAAAAACTGAATTGGAAAAATCATTTGTGTCTTCCTTAGAGTTTATACATGGCGTTATGTGTTGTTATGTGATCAAAATATCTTTTTTTTTTCATGAAATTCTCTTCAAAATGTTTGCTAAATATCTAATAATATCTAATATGGAGATCAGCGATAGCATTTTTGTTTTTGTTATACTGATTCCTTATTTTACGTTCGGTGTAACTCCAAATAAAACACCTCCATTAGAGAATGTAAGCAAATGATAAATTAAATTTATTTTTAAAATCCTAAATTATTTAGTATGAACATGCGTATTATTAATAATAATAGTAATTAATATTTCTAATATTCATATTTAATTAATATTTATAATATTAATAATAATTTATTATTATTATTATTATTATTATATGTCAATGTCACCACAACTATGGAATGACTTACTGCTATTGTTAAAAAAGCCTTGTTAAAATTAAGCTCCATAAAGGAAAACTTTCATATTGGGCTTTGCATGTTTAATGTTTTCTTATAAGCAGTGTTAATTTTGACAGCAATTTTTTATTTAGTTTTAGTCATAGTCTTTTGACTAAAATGCCATTT
>NW_015664312.1:317158-324548 GCF_001515625.1 Sinocyclocheilus rhinocerous | reverse complement strand
AACTGTGTTTATGTGAATACTCGTCAAAACGGACAATTTGACATCATTTTGTGTGCAATTCTCCGTTCATGCGACGCGAAAGAGTACTCGCGCACTGCGAGACGCCTCTCTGTGTGTATGCTTCAGTGTCTGCGCTCAGAAAACCGGAGCGAATTGAGTTCTCTCTTGCGTCGTCAGATTTATCCATATGTCTGCTCTTCTCTTACTCCCACATATTGACATTTTTTAAAAGTTTTATGCGACGTGCAGCAAGTGTATGTTAGCTTATGTCCCGCCAGTTCATTTGTACGCATCTAACCTAAAATGTCAGCAGATTTATGTCATAGTTTTTGTCATTCAAAAAGAGTTTTAGTTTGTTATCGTCTCGTTGTCGTCGTGAAAAAAATGTCGTTGACGACAATTATGACGAAAATTATTCGTCAACGAAATTAACACTGCTTATAAGTCAAGAGAAATTCATCTGTACATCCAGACACATCGCTAATCTGAGCTGTCAAGGGACCATTTATTTGTGTCTATACATGCTGTGGGTGAGTTTAGGTCAGGACCTTTGACCTGCAGTGTTTCCTGCTCTGGGTCACTGGTCCTCAGGATGCTCTTCTTTCAGATGCTGGGACGGATTTCTCTCATTCACTCATGCACTGCTGCTTTTTCTCAGTGAGCCAGCAGGAGGTCAACCGAGATCACAGTTAACCTAGTCTTGGTTATTCCATAGGGCACTGCATGAGTTTGAAAACAAAATCAAAAACAAATTTGATTGTACGTTGTTGAGTCATAGTAAGAGCCGCAGCCTAACAATCAGCCCAACCCCATTCCCCCTTTTCACATCTTATCCTATCCTCTCTAATATAAAAGTGCTTATAACAGCTATTATATTACTACCGCTTATATGTTTTCTAAGGAAAATTAAGAAACGTCTTTTAAACTTGCTGTATATATTCGACCATGTGATCTACAAGAATGATGTAATTAATTAGATCATAAATGATTATTGGTGAGGGTTCACCTCAGATGTTTTAACTTCCTCTCATGTGACACGTCCATAGCTGAACGGTAATTGACCAGTAGCAGGTGACGTGACCATATCTAATTCCATTCATTCTGTGGATTCATTCAGCCATTTAATATCATGTGCATGTCAAACATTAATTAAGCACACTTATATATAATATAGCTACTACATGAAACAAGCCATATGTTGCTTTAACTCTTATGTTCTATTGAGAATTACTTTACCGTTTTTATATTTGTGGTCCTAGAGACCAAAATTATATACAGTAGTTATTGAAATAAATAATAAATATTTATTTTTTGAAAAAAATTATTTTACTAAGTTCTTATCTAATAAAATCAATATGAAATATTGAATGAGAGAAATTAACAAACATTTGTAAAGTTACAATTTTTATGTAGGACATTTGAAGTACGCTATGAAATACAATTTTAAAATTAGAAAAAGGAGCATGAAGGTCCAACCTGATATTTCAGTGTTAAGCCTATAAAGCTCACTGTATCATATTTGATACGTACATTAAGGCCTCTAAATAATCAACATGATTAAAACTTGTTTGCTAAAAGAAAAAAAAAATTTATACACAATCTAATACATGCCTTCTGTCGTCTGATTGATAGTTAAAGGCCTTTTAGTATAATTCTAAAAATGTCCACCTTCAGTATACACACACACACACACACACACACACACACACACACACACATATATATATATATATATATATATATATATATTAATGTGACACAGTATTGGGAGATATAGAGTGACAACTAATATGTATATGCATTTTAAGTAAGTACTCTTGTTATGATGATCTACAGATTTAATTACAAGCTTTAAAGGATTAGTTCACTTCCAGAATAAAAATGTCCTGATAATTTACTCACCCCCATGTCATCCAAGATGTTCATGTCTTTCTTTCTTCAGGTTTTTGAGGAAAACATTCCAGGATTTTTCTCCATATAATGGACTTCAATAGTGGCCAATGGGCTGAAGGTCCAAATTGCAGCTTCAATGCAGCTTCAAAGGGCTCCACACGATCCCAGCCGAGGAACAGAGGTCTTATCTAGCGAAACACTCGTTCATTTTCTGAACGATTGAGGAATGTTTTCCTCAAAAACCTTAACTTCTTTGCGACTGAAGACAGAAAGACATGAACATTTTGGATGACATGGAGGTGAGTAAATTATCAGGACATTTTTATTCTGGAAAGTGAACTAATCCTTTAAGAATTTCATTTTATGTTTGTGCCATATAAATATTGGCAATTTCACCAAATTAGATATTTGTGCTCAGTTTGGGCCTCTGAAAAAAATGTGTTTTTTTTTTTCTTCCTTGAGTATGAGCTCCATATTCTCAATGCATCATACTATATCAGCCCTAAAAGCCTAATGTATCAAATATAATGCTCAGAAAAAAACTAATTTGCAAAGTTTTTTTTCTAGATTTTTGTTTTTTGTCAATGGTTCAATAAACTGTTAAATTTTTTAAAAAAAAGTGATTTTTCTGACTATTATTTCATATCATGCTTTACAAGGAGAATTATATTGTTCTACCTTTTCTAAAGGCCTTGTAGTCTTTTAGAGTGAGGATTAAGCCTCTTGTAACAGAAGGCCTGCAACTTCACTGCCTTTTGCTGGCTTACACATGGACGCTTTTTCTTTTTTTGACGCCAACGGACAGCTGATGCATTTTGAATGATAATGTGTATATCACACAGTTGCATTGTGAAGCTTGAAGTTCTCCACCTACGCCTTTCATCTGGGATCATGGGGCTTGACTCTGGTATCTCTGGCCCAGCCCAGGCTGAGAAGAAGGGGTGGTCCATGATTATCAGGTTCTACACATGAACAGCTGGCCATGTGGACCACTTAACTCTGAACATGAGAGGGGTGGGATCTCGCCACCCTCTCAATTAGTCTCCTTTCATTTCCCTGTTACTTTTATGATTGGTCAGTGGGAAGAACATAATGTAGAAATGGGTAGGTATTACATAAAACAATACAACAGGAATCAAACAAATGGAGAAGAGCTCAAAGGATTCCCACAGATGGCCATCACATATTTTTTTCTGTCTGTCTTTTAATAGGGTTTGAACTCTAGTTATACAACAACCGTTATCTTGAGAGGTTAACCCACCTCTTATTATATGTAGATGTGAGTTTTGGATCTTTTGCCGTTTGTTCACCATTGTGTTACGCATATGCTGCTTAAAAAGGGTCAGTTAGCGATCACTGCCATAAAAGCCTATGGAATCTGCTAATGCTGAGGCATTAACAAAGCATTGCTTTTCACCCCCAAGAGACCTTAAGTAAACAGCAGCTGACAGAAAGCTTTTCTCTCCAAAACAAAGCTTGACTTTGCCCATTTGTCACTCAGGTTCTTCTCTGGTTATTAGGAGGTTAATGTTCAAACTCAGAAAAAATAAGGCAAAACAAGGTTACTTACTGCCGTATCTATAAAATGTGATCAAAAGAGTTGTGTACATTAACCCTCAGCCTGAGCGAGCCTGGTGTGAAACGGTGGGATGCAGGCTCAGTTGAAGCCAATGTGTCCCATGTGAGGAGTTGCAAAGCCATATGAAAGCTGTAGGTCTTTCAATCATTCACTACAGGAATGTCTTTCTTACAGCCGCTGTGTGGTTGTCAGAGCTTCACAGTTCTGTGTATTTCTCACCTAAAAAAAAAAAAAAAATATATATATATATATATATATATATCTTGTTATACTTTGAAACAAGACTCAAAAAACCTCCCAGTACTAGTTTGACACTGAATATCGACTAAATTCTAAGGACATTTTTTCCTCAAGAGACAACTGGTTGTAGAATTAATAGTTAGAATTATATTATATTTTAATTTAATTTTTTATGTTTTAATCATTTAATGTTAGTATTTAGTAGAAATCTAAAATTTATATTGCTTTTTACTGCAGGACACAGGGCCAGAGGACGTCCACACCAAGGGGATGAAGATGGCCATCTTAACTGTCGGAAGATGATGTTGCCCCCATCCACTCAAACCCAAAGGTAACTAGCTGAAGTACTAGAGAAGCAGATTGTGCTGGAAGATGTACATGACTTTACCACTGCTGTCTTCTTTGGCTTCATTTAGCACCCAAAAATGAAAATTCTGTCATCATTTACTCACTCTCATGTCGATTCAAACCCATAAGACATTTGTTCATCTTCAGAACACAAATGTGACCCTGGACCACAAAACCAGTCATAAGGGTCGATTTTTTTAAATTGAAATTTATACATCATCTGAAAGCTGAATAAATACGCTTTCCATTGATGCATGGTTTGTTAGGATAGGACAATATTTGGCCGAGATACTATTTGAAAATCTGGAATCTGAGGGTGCAAAAAAATCTAAATATTGAGAAAATCGCCTTTAAAGTTATCCAAATGAAGTTCTTAGCAATGCATATTACTAATCAAAAATTAAGATTTTATATATTTACAGTAGTAAATTTACAAAATATCTTCATGGTACATTATCTTTACTTAATATCCTAATGATTTTTGGTATAAAAAAAATCTATAATTTTGACCCATACAATGTATTTTTGGCTATTGCTACAAATATACCCCAGCGACTTAAGACTGGTTTTGTGGTCCAGGGTCACAAATTAAGATATTTTTAATGAAACCTAAGAGATTTCTGTCCATCCACTAAAAGACTATTCACCTAAAACTGCTTCAAAACATTCATAAAGAGATTGTATAATAAATCCACATGCATTGAAAGGTTTAATCAAAGTCTTCTGAAGAGACATGATCGCATTATATGACGAACAGATTTAGTTTAGGCTTTCACATATAAACATTGATCAGAGAACATACATTGAGCACTTCAAATATGGTAAACGGAAGCTCAAGCATGAGAACTAATGAGGTTTATTTTCTCGCAAGTTACTCTGCAAGGACCAATGAGGTTCATTCTTGCATGTCAAGCAAGTATGATTGAGCTTCTGTTTATGTTCGCTGATCAATGTTTATGTGTGAATTAAAGCACACTCTAAAAAAGATGGTTATTTAAAGGTTCGTTACATGTAGTACATGTAGCATGTTCTATTTAGAACTGAGTTTAGGGTTTATTCCCACCTTTTTGTTTTTCAAATCTGTAAATGTCAAAGCACCTCATTACTGATTTTCTGGAGCTCAACCATCCAGCTACACAGACTGTCAACACACTCTCAACAGGTACATTTCTTTCTTAAAATGTCTATAAATCAACTCTGTGCGAAGGAGATGTGTTGCACTGCGTGAGGCAAATGGTGGTCACACCAGATACTGACTGGTTTTTGGACCCCCCCGGACCCCCCAATACAGTAAAACTGCACATTTTAGAGTGGCCTTTTATTGTGGGCAGCCTAAGGCACACCTGTGCAATAATCGTGCTGTCTAATCAGCATCTTGATATGCCACACCCGTGAGGTGTATGGATTTTCTCGGCAAAGGAGAAGTGCTCACTAACACAGATTTAGACAGATTTGTGAACAATATTTGAGAGAAATAGGCCTTTTGTGTACATAGAAAAAGTCTTAGACCTTTGAGTTCAGCTCATGAAAAATGGGGGCAAAAACAAAAGTGTTGCGTTTATAATTTTGTTCAGTGTAGATAATATATATAAATTGTAATGATAATACTAATATTAATAATATAAATATACTACTAATAATAATAATAAACTATTATCAAATCAAATAAACTATTTTTAATCTAAACCCTAAATCGTGCAGCCCTAAAATCGCGTCTCCAGAAGACTTGGATTAAACTGCATGATTCAAATGGATTTATATTACTCTTTATGATCTCTTTATGAACGTTTTGAAATGTCAAAGTTTTGGTTGTAAGTAATAGATGGAGCAAGATAGCAAGATGAAAGTATAAAGTGACAATAAAGTTTAGTTTCTTTTAAATTATATGCAATGTTTGTTGTGACTTTTGATTTAAGACTTTGCTTATTGCTGCAGAATTTGAATATTTTTATTGTTACATTTTTCCTGGTACTTAAAAAATAATTTAAGAGCATTTTTGTTGTAGATGTTGTTGAATGTCAATTATAATAAATGTAGACAAGAGTTTTTTATTTTTATTTTTTATTTTGATAGTTGAGTGGAGTAAAACTGCATCACATACCAAATTGTGTTTCTTTTGAATGTGCCATTTTGCAGAATGCCAATAAATACTTTCTGTAATGATGACAAAATCTGGTTTGTGTTGTATTTACAGTATGGTTTGTACTCCGTGCATTTTTATTCCTAAATGATGTGAGAAGCATGCAAGAATATGGCTGAGAATCAAAGTTATGCATTTAAATGGGAAAAAAGTAGTTGAATCAACTTAAAATATTAAAGCAATCAGCTGCAAAGCTTTTTTGAGTTTACTGAACCTCAGGAATACACAAGTTGTGCCAACTCATTTTTTAAAGTTTGACTGATAGTTCACTCAACTTAAACCAGTAGTTTTAATGAACTTTCATATATGTTTTGGCACAACTTCATCCACTGAAGTTGAATAAACTCAAAAATGCTTTGCAGCTGGTTGCTTTATTTTTTTTAAGTTACAGTACCTTGCAAAAGTATTCATATTTTTCACATTTTGTTATGTTGCTGCCTTATGTTAAAATGCTTTAAATTACTTTATCCCCCCCCCCCATCAATCTACACTCCATACACCGTAATGACAAAGTAAAAAACAGGTTTTTAACATATTTGCAAATTTGTTAAAAATAAAAAAACTTAAAAGATTCCATTGCATAAGTATTCATACCCTTATCTGGGACAGTTGAAATATAGCTCAGGAGCATTCATATCGCTTGTAGATATGAATGTTGTACTACACTTCGAGTGAAGTTAACCTGTGGCAAATTCAATTGAATGGATATGATTTGGAAAGGCATACACTTCTCAATAAAAGGTCTAACAGCTGAAAATGCGTATCAGAGCAAAAAACAAGCCCTGAGGTCAAAAGAACAGCCTGTAGAGCTCAAAAACAAGACTGCATCAAGCCACACATCTGGGAGAGTTCAGAAAAAAATTCTGCTGCATTGAAGGTTTGCAGAAGCATGTAGTCTCCATTACCCTTATCCTGGCCAAATTGAGCAATCGATGGAGAAGGGCTTTGGTTAGACTGGTGACCAAGAACCTGATGGCCACTCTAGTTGAGCTCTATGATCATATGTGGAGATAGGAGAAACCTACAGAAGGACAAACATCACTGCAACACTCCACCGATCTGGTCTTTATGACTGTGTGGTCAAACTCAATCCTCTCCTCAGTGAAGACACATGAAAACACACTTGGAATTTGCAAAAAAAATTAAAAAGCAGCTAAAGAACCCTCAGATTGTGAGAAACAAGATTCTCT
>NW_015664312.1:308935-316359 GCF_001515625.1 Sinocyclocheilus rhinocerous | reverse complement strand
TCAATTCTAAGCATCATGTTTAAGGAAACCAGGCACTGCTCATCACCTGCAGAGTAGCATCCCAAAAGTGTGCTGGGAGCAGCCTCATGCTGTGGGGCTGTTTTTCAGAGGCAGGGACTGAGGGACTCGTCAAGAGTAGAAGAAAAGCTCAATGCACCGAAATATTGAGATAGCCTTAATGAAAACCCAGTTCAGAGCATTCAGAACCTCAGACTGGGCAGATGGTTCACCTTCCAACAGGACAATGACCCTAAGCACACAGCAAGGGTGGCTTAGACAACTCTGTGAATGTCCTTGAGTGGCCCAACCAGAGTCTGGGCTTGAACCCAATTAAACATATGACATTTATTCTATGTTTATTGTATTTTAAGTGAATATTTTAAAGCAATAAATATTCATTCATTCATTCATTCATTCACAGTACATAATTCCCAAACTTCCATTTGTGTGTTTTCATAGTCTTGATGACTTGGGTGTATCCAAATGTTTGACTTGTCATGTAGTCGTGGAGTAAATGTGTGCAGCTTTATTTTCTAGGAATCGTGTTTGGAAACATTCTTGAGGCCGTCAGCTGATGGAACTATAATTCCGATTCTCCCCATCCCCCGCTTTCAATGTTTTGATATTATTATAGGGAAAGAAACCTCATGTGGTCACTTTACATCAGTCTCTTTTGCCCACCTTCCTGTCTTTGATCATAACCCACAACTCAGGGGTGATGAATGGAGTGTTTTTCCTTCCAGGTTTGCTGACTCGCAGCTCCCCTTCAGAATGCTGTCAGTCAGAACCGCTGTGTCAGCCTGACGGTCATTCCCCTGTGATCGATAAGGCCTGACCGCACAGCCTCTGATGCATTACCACAAGAGTCTTTGTAGCTCTTCCAGGTGTAATGTAGACATTTACAAACCGAAAGAATAGGAACGCTGTTTTCAGTTCACACTTGTTTGAGTAAATGATTCAAAATACTTTTTAAGTTTCAGTGTCTCAGAGCATTGTTTTTCAGGGAATGTGTTCCATTGTTAATCTTCCTGTGTGGTCTATAAAGGAAAGTGTCAATGAGTCACTCTATTAAAGCATGATTGAATTACATCTACATTTTGATTCATTTCAACATCTAAAGTTACCCAGTAAACCCTTTTCTCTTTGAATCAACATCCTCAAAGGTTATCCTTGTTTTTGTTTTATATTTATGTTTGTATATATATATATATATATATATATATATATAGTCAATACATATGAGTGTAATTAATCAGTTTATTTTTATTTTGGCTGTGGAATTATTGTATGATCATGTTACACTGTAGCATATTGATGATTAATATTCAAGCTGCATGCTGATGGTCAGTTTTTCTTTTAATATGCTCTCTGGGGAGCTACTTTAATTCTATGAGAGCTGCTTTAATTCTACCCATTTAACCTATGTAATTGACCCAATTTTACCTATTTAACTTGTCAGAAGTTAAATTAACATTCCAAACACATTTTTTTTCTTTCTTTTTTTGATCCACCAGCATTTATGTCCGTCTTCAAAGAATAAAAAAAAATGCTGCTTATAATATGAGTATGGTTTTGTGTGAAATATATATATAGTAGATAGAGTCATCTATCTTAAATCCAGAGGGGATTTACAACAGTTTTAAATTTAAAAAGCAAAAATTACAAAAAAAGGATAGACAAGGAAGCCACATGACAGATGCATTTCTGACTGTAGTTCTCTCTTTAAATGCTTCATGCTCCAACATCCATTTATCACTGTCGATCCATTTGTCAGGTTTTTGGTCTGGGTCTTTTATTGGCAAACTGAGGCAGGAAGTTATGACATATTTGTTTTATGAGGCACAAATTCAAAAAGTTATTTTTTTTCTTTCTTCCATGTGAACCTGAATGGAGAGCAAAATTCAGCAGCATTAGTAAATAGCGAGATTTGCCTAGTAACTGCTGCACAAACAAAGAAAGATATCCACTTAAACTATCCACAGCTCTGTCTTCAGCACCAGAATTTTGCAACATCCAGCACCTTATATTTTTAGTTTCATTATTGCAGATTTACCTCTTTTCCCACCGAATGATCAACCTGTACTGATGATATCTGAACCACACCTGTGATCATTAACTAACCTTTATAAAAGTCTTTGAAGATATTTATATTATGCGGAAGCTGAAGCTGAAGTGTAAATGACTGACTGAGCTGCTGTGTAAATGTCATAGATTGACGAGTCATGAGTTGAGCATGTGCTAAGAGCTTGATTGGTTCAGATTTCAGCATACCAGTGCATTTTTTTTGTAGATCTGTGGGAGTGTGTTCTGTTAGCGGACAGTTGGAGTAAATGTTAAATACAACTAAATATATAATCATGCATAGTGTAGCAAATAAAATATGCTTATCAACGTTTAAAAGGTTGGAGAAAATTCTTCCATTTCTTTTGTTTTTGACAATCAAAGGGCACATGTTCAGTCAAACTTTATGGTATTTTGGTACACAGTCCTCTGTCACTTGATATGGCTAATATTTGGCCCAGTGTTTGTTCCACATGTTAATAATACACACTTCTGTTGTTGTTAGTGCATACCTAAAATGGTTAATTTTCATATTCAGCCTGTTTTTAAATCATTCTGCATATTGTTGAGTCTGTGCAGTTGGTAATAATTGGTAATATTATAAATTTTTAATGTTTATTGTTAAGTATTTGTGTTTTTATTATTATTATTATTATTATAAACAGTTTTATACTTAACATATTTGGGTCGAGAAGTTGTGAACCAGCTGTTTAGAATATATAGAACATACTGAAATGTTTCAAAGAAAATATAGATATACAGTATATGTTGCACAGATGATTTTAAATTGTAAAATGAAAAGACATCTTTATTCACACCAAACCGACATTTAGATGAAAATCATTTTACATTCTGATAAGAAAGGCGACTCATATTGATATCACCACTGTAGTGATAAGAAGATAAGCTTATGTAATGTGTCCTACATTGTCGATGTTGTCTTAAAACAGTATGTAAAATACTACAGATTTTTTTATTTTCTGAACAAAATGTTAGTGGTGTTGCATTGTCAGGGTGGTTGTCAGGTCTAAGATATTGCTAAGGTGTTGTGCATGGTTTTAACGTCACACTAAACACTATACTAAACTATAGTTTTGCATAACCATCCTCTCACCACTAATTGAATTGGGTCAGTTTCTATTTTCTATGAGAGACACTGAGCCTCTTTACACTAGCAGCTAATCTGCACGGGCCTTGACTTTAAACAGAACTGTGCTGTCCTCTGATTACATTAATCTTAAGCCTGGCATCATTGATTATTTGCTAGACAAATGATCATTTAGTGCTGCTAATTTGTCAATGCTGTATTGTTCTGTTCAGATACCGGCCTCTGCCTGCTTGTCAAGCTAATGAGGAAAACGTGATTAGCCCAGAGCCCACCTCTGATGGTTTGTTTCCTGGCTTGTCACTTTGAGGGAAACCTTCCACTTTGGGCCGCTGACTGTTTGTATATTTTTTTTTCAAAGGCAGACCACTGTCACCTGACTCCTGGACTCGCTCGTGTTGCAATGTGTGTTGTGTTATATGGTTGTTTTCTTTTCAACTGAATTCAGCTGCCCTTAGCTCAGGCCTGATAGGGACTAGCCTTTCATCCTCCCACAAAGCGATAGAGCGGCGATGGCCTTTGTTCTCTGAGGTCCTTCCCAGACTGAAGCACAAGTAACTTGGCAAAACGTCTCCTCCCACAGATCCTGTAATACCCAAGTGACCGAAGAGACTCGTTTACTTGTAATTATCAAATGGAAAGTGAATAATATCAGTGCAATATCAGTAATATCTCACTCCAGGTGGAATTATGAACTCCTATTTAAGTGCATAGATTAGGTGAACTTGAATGGACATGCATTGTTTTTTGATGGATATACGTGTACATATTTTTGGTTTTATTTTAGGTGTTCTCCTGTTGAACAGTTAATGGCTCTTCAACTAGTGAAAGTTGAGTCCAATGATGATTTTGATTATCAGAAAATGTCTGCAGGTGTCAAATGATAATTGGATGATTGTGAAGGTGTTGTGTCTGAATAGTAGTTCCTCTAAACGTTTGGTAGCATGGGGTTTACCCGCAGGGGCCAGTGGGGGGTAGCAGAGAAGATCAAGGGTAACCCTGGACATATTGGAGGTCAACTCTTTAACACCCAATCTTGCCAGGCAACCGCTCCTGGAATGTTCTCACGGGGTGCGCAGGGGAAGTCAGGAGCCCCCCACAATTGGCCAAGAGTTAATATTGGCCTTCCGGGCCAAAGGTTACATTTGGAGAGGTCAGGCAGGAGTGCAGGAATGAGCTGGTTTGTTGAGACGGTGCCTCAGTTTTTATAAACTGCTCCTCAGAAGTGGGACTGAAGGGGGCCAGTGTGAAGAGTAATGGTCTCCTGACTTCAGAACACCCATTGAGAAACAGCTGGCTGTGGAGTTGGGTTACCTCCTTCATACTGTACAATAGACAAGGCAGCACTGTCAAGCATATGCAGACAGATGTTCATGCCATAAACACACTCATTTGTTAGTCCTAGATAGGAAGAGCCTTGAACATTTATTAATTGTGGCCCTGACAAAGATCTTACATCTCATTCATTCATTCATTCATTCATTCATTCATTCGTTCGTTTGTTCATTCTGTCTGTCTGTCTGTCTGTCTGTCTGTCAGTCAGTCATTGATTTGATTCAACAACATTCATTCACTCATGTACTCAGTCAATGTTCATTCATTGATTCATTAAACAACATTCATTCATGTACTCACTCACTAAGTCAATGAATGTCTGTTCATTCAGTATGGACTTTGTGCATTCATTCACTCATGGATTAATTAAATTACATTCAGTCATTAATTAATTTACTTAACTCTTTCATTAGATGTCTGGAACATCTGGATTTGACCATTCATTCAGTCATCTATTGATTAAACACAACTCCATTCATTCATTCATTGAATGTCTGTTTGTTCATTCATTCATTCATTCATTGATTGATTGATTCGTCCATTGATTTAACTACATTCCTTCACTCACTGAATGTTCATTCATTCATTCATTCAGTTTATCTGGACTGTTTGCATTCATTCAGTCATCCATTGATTAAAATGCATTCATTAATTTCCTCACCCACTCGCTCATTAGTTGTCTGTTCATTCAATCATTCATTAATTTACTCACTCACTCACTCACCGAATGTCTGTTCATTTATTCAAACATTTAATTATTTCATTCAGTTCACCTGGACTGTTTGTCCATTCATTTAATCAATTGCTCTTTTATCCATTAAATTGCATTCGTTTATTTATTTATTTATTCTCTCACTCATTGCCTGATTGTTTATTCATTGATTCATTTATTAATTGAATGCCTGTTAATTCCTTCAGTCACTCACTCATGATGGATTGCCTGACCTTTCATTCATTCATTCATTCATTCATTCATTCATTCATTATTAGCTCTTAATTTTAATGGTTGCCCATGTGATCTTCACTGAACAGGATAATAGCCTTGTCCCTATACAGCAGGATCCTGATCCCTCCCTCTGCCCTTGGCTCATGTTTCCCTAAGAGGCAGGAATGCATGAATGGAGGCCTCTTCATATCAGCAGCTCGCTCCTTCATTCACAAATGTTTATACCATCAGTCACCTGACCTATACTGTTCAAATAGGGGTGGATGCTAACATAGCGGAACTTAAACGTTCAGAGTCATTATTAATGTTTACCTATGGTTCATTTCCCACTGAGTGTACCTGATTAACAAAAAGAACAATGTAAACAGCTCATCATTTCCTCCTGCACACTCCTGAGGAGGTCTAGGAGGAAACTGAGGTGCAGTTCAAGTGACATAGGGCAACATGTCACAGTCACAGCTTTGAATGAAGGCAGTGCATATATCTATTTTACAAAAGCCAAGTGATCTACTGTTGTTCATCCTTGAAAGAATATCCATATGAACTTCAATCATATAATGATAGCATTGTGTGGAGCTATTTCAAAAGCATGTCGCTTTATTATGAACAAAGCCAGTTTTCTGTGTCTTCTAGGAGGAATGTTTTACTTTGGGGTGTGTTCACACAGAGCCATTTAATTGAGTATGTGCAAGTCTGTCTTGAGAGAAAAGAAAATCCCTGTCATATTTACACAACGCATTAATGATGAAGGGGTCTCTCATCACCTTCTCTTGTGTTATTTTGCAAGTTGAATGATGATATGCATGGTTGACCTAGCTACAAGTGAACGGAAGGACAGAACCAGTGGCTTTGTCCATCTCAAAGATGCCTCTTTGACAAATGACTCAGGTTCTTGGTCATGCAAACAAGGGCCTGATCCCAGGTCGGCCCAGGGACCTTCGTCGTGACAGATTGCACCTGGTTTTAGGGGTAAGGTATACCCTGTTCATTGGTGGCTGTTTATAATTGCATACAGCTGCTTTTTCCACTGTTGTGTGTCCAGAGGCCCACAGGGTGCTGGCCTGAGGTAAGCCATAACAATCGTGGCAGACAAGTCACCCCCTCCCTATTTGGTCTCATACATCTTCCCAAGGTCATGCAGAGTTTTCAACTGTCCCATTGCTCTAAGGAAATGCTCACGCTAACAGCTGACTCTGACGGTTCGTACTGCACCTCGCTAGATGAGTTGATCCTGGATGGAACCTGTGTGGAGTCGCAAAAACGAAAACTGAATTTCGTTACTTGCCATACAGACATTCATATTTCAGCTTTGAAACACTAGCCTCCTCTGTCTCAAAGAGAAGAGCGCTATAAATCTGACCACACTGACTAAATGAACCTTACCATGTGTTCATCATAAGCATACAACACAAAAAACAATCCAGTGAATTCCCTTCCACTCTCCTAGACCCACAAGTGGTTGTTGGGGCTCGGGCTTAAACGGCACCCACTATCTTTCTTGAATTCGGGGAGTAAAAGACAATGGCCTCCAAGTCTTGAGTCTGGGACCTGTCACTTTAAATCATCTCTGATGTAGATTTGATGTGACATCTTGGAAACCATGATAATGAAGAAAGCTTCAGACACTGCTATCGGTACTGCAATTCTCACAGCACTCAGTCCATCTCGCACCGAACACGGACCCCCTCAGCGGAGGACATAACATCAGGACATCATTAGTGCAATGTCATTGAGGACCGTGAACACACCCTCTGAAAAAAATGGGTGGGTGATAATTTTTGCTTATCAGGGAATGGCAGAGCTGAACCCCTTTTTCATGGTTCTCAGGAATGGGTTTTCTTGTAACATCACATGACACATAAGTCTTGGATAATAATTAGACAATGTATAATAGTCATTTCTCATTGATGGACTGTTTTGATTTGAAAGCTGGTATCAGTTGTACATACATACATACATACATACACATATATATAT